>NC_089747.1:55228975-55251475 GCF_040412425.1 Macrobrachium rosenbergii
AATAGACTTTAATGCTTGTACCGGATATAAAGATATCTCTGTTGGATCGCCGGTAACAAACACTTGCAGATAAAGAACTTTAAATGAACGAGGCAGAGTTTTAACCTCCGCCTCTGTCTTCTGAACTGCCTGAAGCTTGCCCAACCCACTGGCTGAAGCTAAAGTCGTAAGAAAAAGCAACTTCTTAGTCAGTGTCTTAACATTATAGCTTCAATGGGTTCAAAGGCAGGGGATGCAAGAAAATATTGAAGTACTTCCGACAAGTCCCACAGAGGGCCCCGAGTCGGCAAGACAGGACATTCAAGCTTAAAAGAACATAATAAATCATCGATTATCTTACTATTAGAGATTTCAGGAAGGTGGAAACTAATTGTACTGCTAAATTGTTGAGTGGTAGTCAGCAATAGTCGAATACGAAAGACCCTTGACTTTCCAAAGGAATAAAAGAAAATCAGCTATTTTGGCTATGGAAGGTCTAGAGATGGAATGACCTTCCTTACGACACTAACTTCTATACCTTGTCCAGCTGAACCTGGTAAGGCTTATGGGTTGACTTTCTCAAGCTAAAAGAAAACTATCTAGACACAGCTTTAGGGAGTCCTGACTGTCTAGTGGCTCTCTCGACAGGCACCCTGCACCTAGGTACAGCACACGAGGGTTTGGATAATAATGGTGAGAATGCGGTCGTCTGAGAAGTAGTTTCGCATGGGTAGGGACATTGGAACTTCCGTAGGGAGCCTTAGGAATTCCGGAAACCAAGCGTGTTATGGCGAGCAGGGAGCTATTAGAGTCATAGACATCTTGACACTCTCCCACAATTTCCTTATTACCTGATGAATGAGACCGGATGGGGGAAAGGCATACACCTGCATGTGATTCCAATTTGTAATGTCACATTGGTGCCTATCGACATGGGGACCACCATTGGTGAGAAATAAACTGGAAGACGATGGTTTAATCACATCGCGAATAAGTCCACCATTGCTGGCCACTTCCAGAAAACTTGACATATTGCTTCCCGAGCCAAAGTCCACTCTCCCCCCAAAATACCTGACAGGAGCGACTTAGTGAATTGGCCAGTACGTTGAGACTCCCGATATAAATTGGGGAAGAAGAGACACTTTTCATTCGTTCTTCGCACCCTCTCAGGACTCTCTGTGCTATAGTATGGAGTTCTCTTGAGCCTGTCCCTGCCCCAAGTTCTTCAGATATGCCATGGCAATTATGCTGTCGCTAAACATAGCCACTACTCTGTTGCGCACTAGGAATGAAGACAACTGAAGGCTTCCTTTACAGCCTTGATTTTCCCGAAGATTTAGTGACTCCTCTCGTTCCTGAACCCCGCTGCCCTGAGGCCCAAGGCCTGGGTTTCCTCCAAGGTTATCCCCCAACCTTGATCTGAGGCATTTGTGTACAGATGAACGTCAGGAAGAAGGGAGTCGATAGACCTTCCCGGTGTCAGATGCACTACTTCTGACCACCACAGACAATCCAACAGGCAAGAATCACTCCCGACTATAACTGCGTTCTCGTTGCGGAAGTCCCAGCGATTCCTGAGACATACCTAAAGAGAGCGCATCCGGAGATGAGACCCTGGAATTAAAAGAGAGAGAGACATTCTCCCTAAGAGGCTTCTCAAAGCTGGTACCGGCCGTTTCCTGTCGGACAGGAACCCTTCTCCCTGCTGAAGGATCGACTGGATGCTCTCCAGGGTTGTGAAAACCCTCAAAGGAAGAGAGAGAATCCTCCTACCTGAATAGGTTAAAAATTCCATAAGAATTCCCTCGCTCTTACTAGCTCCTCTAGAGAGGAGGCAAGGGTCAACCAATCATCTAGCTTCCTCAACACTCTGTACACTCGACGATGCACAACTGCCAACACCGGAGACATGAGTTAGAAGCAACCACGTTCATCATACTGGCTACGTCATCATCCTTGAACAAGAATTAGTTACGGCTAAAGGTGTTCTAAGCAATCCCTCTTATGAACATCCGGATACTGAGGGGGAAGATGACCAATATAGAAATTTCGACTTTCCTGCTCCAAACGTCGTAGACGAAGCCAAAGCATTCGCTTGGTGAGCCAGACCCCTCGAGATAAATTTATTAGGCTGCCAACAGCCACGGATCCGAAGGGACATAGCTGTCACTCTTTAGAACCCCATTACAGTAAACCTTACAGCATCCAGAGAGAGTGCGCAAGAGCCTCAGTCTGATTGCGCAACATATCCTCCAAGCACCTGCTTCCCTAAGAGAAGTCCCTATCTGTTTGACTACCTCTGAACTCGCTAAATCCATCAACTGATCTGTAGCAGAAGCCTGAGACACTTGAGGCAATGAGAATCTGACCAATGTCTGCCGCCCTTACTAGCCACAGACTTGCGATGATGAATGTAATCCTCCATCTCTTGTGCCTTCCAATCGGAACATTCATCGCAATGAGTCTGCACATCACACTTAACCTTCCTACATACCTGACAGAATGTCTATCGTGTCTCAAGGGACTCATCCGTCTCTGGCAGGAAGAAGCGATGAGCTCCAGCATCCACAGTCATAAAGGCAGTTGAGGTCGACATCGAAGCCGAAGGCACGGTAGTAGAAGGTGAGAGAGTCCATGATGACCAATCGAGAACAGGAACCAGCAAAACCAATTCTAAAAGACGTTCCACATCGAAGATATCCAGAAAAACCAGGAGGAAAAACCAGTAAATACAATCCAGATCTTCACCAGAGGTCCAAAATACAAAGAGAAATCCGGAAATAAGTTAAAACCTCGCACTGCAGAAGGAAACAACCTTCCAGCAGTGTGAACAAAAAGCAATTGATGAAAGTGGGAGTGTTGGCGCACACCTGTGTCAGCGTCAGCGCTGCCAACCATTTGTTATGGTAGCTCAAGTGACAAGATTTTACCTGCAGCGATGGTAAAATTAGCTGTTAATATTCCCAATAGTGGATTGCTAATTGAGAATTGTTTGGGCTAGTGGGATTAAGGGCGAATTCAGGTGTTGGGAGTGTATTGCAATAAGATAATTAAGATATTGGGTCAATTTTTAGTCTAAAACTAAAGCCTACGCAACCATATTTAGAAATTCACTGGGGTCACCCAAATAATTCAAAACATGACCATGGTAAATTTAAGTAAGCTGGACAAATTAAAGGTGGAATTAACCAGAGGGGAGTGATTGACAGGTAAAGACTGAATGAAGGAAGCTGGCCCTAAGAAGGACCAACGAAAAGAACCTTCAAACAAAAAACACAGAAAGCCGTGGCCTCTACAGGGAGAAACAATTAAATTCAACAAAAGGCATAGGGATCAACTACCATCAAACAAGAAACTGCTGGTGAGCACTACTGATGAGAAAATCAATAACTCAGGTAAGCAGTCTACCTACTGGATGATCTGAAATTTACCATACATTAACAAGATGACACTCTATAAACAGTGTAACAGCATCTCAGGATCCCCTGGTTCTCATCCCTCATTGTACATCCCAACCTTAGCACTTTAATCCTGAAAAGCTTGGATGTATTTATATTTAGCCTATTAAACACCTGCAACACCTCAGGTCCTGAGAATGATGCTGAACCACAAAATATCTATGCCTTTTTAGCCTCTTCTTTTTTTTAATTTCTGAATTAACTGTGAAACATTCAAGACTTTTTACTGGATCAAACATGACCACCTTTGATCCTCAACAGAGCTGAAATTGCACAGCACCCAATAATGCTGAGAGATTCTGCTAAACCACCAAGGACAAACTGCTCCTTCCACAAGATTAGTCTGCATGATGCTTGATTCAATTAAATGTACAGTACTCTGGAATGCGACCCAACATGTAAAGTTCAATGAAAGAAAATGTGAGAGTAACAGCTGGACATTAATCTCCTTTTTAATACCTGTACTATACTCCACTCACTCATACACCTTTATTAATCAACAGCACTTGACTAGCTCAAGACCAAAGAAATCATGGGCAGGATGAATAAATATGGTATGGCTTAACAATGGATGAAGCAACAGAATGTCCCTTGTATGAAATGCCTCTGGGTACAAAAAAAAAAAAAAAAAAAAAAAAAAAAAAAAAAGCAGGAATAGATTCCCATGTCTGGTTGCAAAAAGTTAAGACTTCCACAGAGATTGGCAAAAACAGGTCCAACAGGCATTACTAGGTCACCTGACCAATGGAGGAATATAACTGACATTGTAATTTTACTTTTACTTCACAGGTAGAGTATTTTCATACCTCCCCAAGTCATCTCAATCACAGCAATGATATTATTTCAGTGAAGTTTTGAGGTTATACTTCCTAAATCCCTGTGTCAGTTTCAAAACACAGCAGCTAACTTCATTTCAGGTATGGAGCCTCTACTCTAAAATGAAGTTCTAGGTCGCAAACTACAGCAGGAGCAATTTCTTATTACATACATCATACATGTAAATGATATTATTTCCATATCCTACATGTAAAATAAACCCACCTGGATTTCATTATTACCAATATCTCTTCATATCAAAAGTACCTTAACTAGTACTGAAACAATGAGCATGTGGTTTTACAGAAATAACTGAACCCACACTATGACTGGGAATTATCTAGTACTATAAAATTCCTACTGTTCACAGAATGCACAGCTGATCCAAGTTACAAAAAGCTATTTGTAGATCTCCTTGCAAGTAACAAGATTAGCTATTTGTTTGCCATTAATGTTGTACACAGTACCATTATTATCGCTCTTTCACTTTTAATGGAACATAAGGAACCTGATCTACAGCGGAACCAAATGATACAGTATAGCAGTCTGTCTGAGTCAACCCCATGTGTAAACTATATAAACTAGTAAATATAATGCACAAGCATGCCACTCCGGACAAAATGACCTTTAAGAACCCTTCCCTCTGGTATGAAGTGAAAATCCACCAGCAATCCATGGACTCGCGATGCCAATAACCAGTTATCTCCTCGAAGCTATAGATATGCAAAATCACCAACTAGCCTAACCCATGATAACATCAATCCTCTGTCCCTAATTGAGGAGAGTCAAAATCATACTCCTCTCAAATGTGTATTTTGATATCTGTTATATAATGTGGTGGACTGTACATGTTATAATGTATACAAACTTAAACTCATGATTGTCATGGAAAAGTACAAAGACTATATTGTGCTATCTGAGGAAATTGGTTAAATGGTCCTTACCCTAAATCACACTATTATGGAGCCTATGATGACACAACAGTCACAAATTGTGTCACCGAAATGCCTATGTAAGTAAGTCACTAATGAGGAAGTACAGCCATTTTCACTATTTATTAAAAAAATACGTGTATAGGAGTAAAAAATATCCAGGTCAATTTTCACAGCTGGATAGTTACTAATCTCAACATCCAGATGTGTGTTTAGTATGCAATGACACATAAAAATACTGGCTGTTCATCTGATACATCACTGAAGATCAGTGTCAAATGTAACACTCTAATACAGTAGCATCTCAACTTATCAGACTCTTTGGGGATCTGGCTTTCTGATAAGTAGAAAAAGTTGTAAGGTGTCAAAAGTCTATTGGTTCTACTGCTGCTTTATTACAATCCCTGATATTTAATTGTTTATCACCTTTTCCGTGAGACAATGGAATTTTTGACCTGCTGGTCTTTGAAACAATAAACTCTAATGTGTTAACTGTCAAATTGACAATACGAAATATACAGGCTACAATTTACATCTTGATGTTTGGATGAAGAAAATGTGATACACAATATTAGACATTCGTATAAATACCATAAAGTAAAAATGATTAAAATGCGTGACCTTTGCACGTTTTAGGCGTGACTTAAGAGAATTATTTAAAAGTTTATCATCAAAGAAAACATGCTAGCGGAGACTTAATTAATTATTTTAAACATCTTCACAGGCGCCGAATTGTTGACTTTACAAAGTAAAAATCTTTGTATTGGTTCTATTTCAAATTTGATATTTAATTGTTTATCAGGCTTTTCCTTAAGACTTTGACTAATAAAAGGCTGATTTCCCTTTAGAGCCCTCTAGTGTTAACAGTCTGTTGAATCAGCCTATTAAGGGTTTTATCTGTAGTTTGGAGAAAACAAAGCCCTCATCATATTAGCTAACAATAATTCCCACAGAACAAACCTTTGCTTTACACTTAAGTAGAATTATTTAAAAGTTTATATCTTCTAAAATGGAGCATAGCAATACATGATTATTTTTCACATCTTTACAGGCTCTAAGTTAAAGATTTTCATAATAAAAAAATTTGATTTGGCAGTTCCTCAAATTTGTTTCCCTCTTTAGGCTATTATTAAGAGTTTGACTAATAAAACCTATTTTGTTCATACAACTTACCTGTCAGATAAATATAGGGGATTTCTTTTGAAGTCCGACAGAATTCCAAAACAGAAAAACGAGTGGGCCAGGAGTTAAGGACCATTCCCGCTGCTGGTTCGGTATCAGATTAAGGCAATTCCCATTTTCTATTCAGATTTTTCTGTCGCCGGTACTGTCAACAATACAGCTGTTTTCAGTACCTCCGTCTTTGGATTTCGTAAGGTTCGTTATTTTCCACTTGGTTGTATTCTATTTGAGATTTTGGTTTTTGTCTTTGGATTGTGGATTGGCAAACTTTTGTGGAATTTGCTTTTGATTGCTCTTCAATGATGATGTCTGGATCTAGTTATGCTTTTCAGAGTATGTTGTGTGAATGATGGTTTAAGGTGAGGCTACCGAAAGTTTCATGCAGATCCTCACTTTACATGCCCTCTGTGGCAGGGGCAGGTTTGCTTGATAAATGATCGGACTTTGCCTCCCAAGGCATTTATTAGTTGACTTTCATTCTCGCACTAGAGTTTTTGCATCTGGAAGATTTAACAAATATTATCTATTTGGAAGGTGCATAGATTGGCGAGTCAAGCGATAAATTAACAATGTAATTAAGCTGGGTCAGTCAAAGTGCGTCGTGAAAAGGGGACTCGTAAGGCGGACGCTGAAGAGGATATGTCCAATAAAGTTTTCGTAACTATGTTGTTACAACAAATCAAACTGGCTTATGCAATAAGTTATTAAAGGAAATGTAAGGTTTGTTTTTGGAGATAGTCTACCGAAGCAGCGGGACTAGAGTGACATTCCATTTGGCCGACAGGCAAATGGCAGCCTCTAGTAAAAAGTAACAGAACCCCAAAAGTGTTCAAAAAAGCTGCTGAAAGCGTAAAAGATGCCATAATGGACTCAGGTCGGTATCAAACATTAGTTTTAGTCAGGGTGAGGAGATAACCTACCATAATTTTAGTTAAAACGCCAGTTGCAACAGGTTTTATCTCGCCGAAGACTGATTTAAATCTACCTCATCACGAATAGGCCAAATTCTAGTAATAGGCTAAGCGAGTTGAGACTTTACAACAGTAGGTAGCCTATTTCAAATTATATTGACTGGGGGCCTTTCATCTCAGCTTGTCTCCCAGTCGTGTTCATGTCTGCTGGATCGCCATCGTGGGCTCTGCTGCTGGTATTGACGCTTTTATAGCAGCTATCCTAAACGCTTCTGAAAGCTGCTCTGGTCAGGACGTTTTTTAAAGGACGTTCTTTGGACCGCCATTTTGACGTTCCGCAAACACTATGCATCCAAACGATAAATCAGGACGCTCCTCTCGCTGCCATGCAGGACTTATAAGGACCGCCATCAATGATCAGCAGCTATCCTGGGACTCTTCAGCTGCTCTTCATACGCTAATGCAGTAAAAGGTACGCTCGGCTGGACCACCAGCGTGACGTTAGCAGGCATCCTTTTTAGCTGCTTTTCGTCAGGGCGCTTCATTTCGCTGCCGTGCAGCACGCTCAGCTGGAAAAACCATAAATGGTTTTTCATGCAAAAATGGCTGACTAGAGTCTTAGCTGCTCGTCAGAATTTTACCCGTAACCTATCCTGCAGGCCTGGTACGGATGGACTTCAAAAGGGCTCCTCTTGGTTATCATTTACCCAGTGAACCTGAGCAATCAAATATGACATCTCTTGATAAAAGAGGTGTTCATCGCAAGGCCTTCGTTTCTCCCATTAACAGGGAAAGTCTCTTGTTGTCGGAGCCTGCAGGCCTGAGCAGCCTGGTGGTAGACCTCGTTCACGGACAAGAAACAGGAGGAACTCTCCATCCAGCTGAAGGAGGCCACTTTCAAGTGACCTCTTGGCCCACTTATCAGTCAAGAGCCCGGCAGTCCCTTTGATGTTTTTGTGAAACCAAACATCCAGATGAAGTAGAAGCCCTTTCGTGGAGGAGCTTCTTCCATAGATCTTCCCGAGGTAGAGGTCAGACTCAGAGCAGACAAGCCATGACCTAAACCTTGGACAGTTGAAGTGATTTGCAGCGCCTCCAGACACCTGTAGGAGCCAGAATTCTAAAAATTTGAAGCCTGGAGATAAGCTTACGACATAAATATTTAGAATAAAGGAGAATGTTTTCATCGACTCAGACTTCTTGCACGTCGCCCAAATGAATCTGTCGTATAAAATCCTTCAAGACCAAAGCAACAGATCCTTTTCGAGCTATTAGGCAAATGCTCGAGCCATAACTGTAAGCAAGTCCTGGAGCTGGACTCCCAGGATTCTTTACATCACCGACTGTTCCTAGTAGAAGCAGTAGTAGTAGGTTGAGTCCAGTCCTTGATGTCAGTAGACAAACAACTCCATGGTGAAGGATATAGTACGTCGATGGAGACGTAAAGTCTGTTTTAGGACAAATTAAGACCATTAGATTCGATGGTCAGCTCTGGTCTCACGGACAGGACTCTTAATTTCATTTCCCATATTTCCCCAGTCGAGGAAGTATTTGAGGTTTATAGGGGAAGTGTTTCAATGAAAGCTCTTTGCGAGCACAGCTCCCATGATCTTCACGTTTATCAAGAAAAAAGTTTAGAGATGGTTAACGTTCACTGGCGGGTTTTTAAGAACTGAAAACACTTCAAGATTGGCTCAACATAACGTCTTCACAGTCAAGGTGTCTGGAGGACCTGAAGTGCAATTTAGAGTTGACAAAGTCCCTAGGACTTCTAAGTGAACGACGAAAATTTCCCATCTGATTCGACGGGGTCCATCGTGCATCTGGGGATTCAGATGGATTCAGTTTTTGCTTTTCCATCCCAGGAACGTCAGTTCTAAATGCTTAAAAAGTCTCATCCTTATAATAAGGAAGGAAATATGCATGGTGAGGGAATGGAAATATGGGGACCATTTAAATTCTGGAGAAGTATACTGGGAAGACTTCATCTCAAATAGCCCAGTTTTTCCTATCGGAAAACGTAATCACAAAAAAAATGGAGAACGTCTGAGGAGATTGAAAATTCTCCCGTTTTACAAGATTCGTCCTGAGGTAGTGGCTCGACCCCCTCGAACTGCGGAAGGGGTTTCTCTATGCCTTCAGATCAGACCTGGTGTTGTTTTCCACGTCCCAGGGAGGGATGGATGCAATACTAGAGGGGAGAAAGTAGTCAGGCACCTGTGAGAGGGTAACAGGTGTCCTGGTCACATCAATCTCAAGGAATTAGGGCGATCCTATTGGCCCTTCAATCCTTCGATAATTATGTCATGCATAAGTGATTTGAGCAAGTAAATTCAGACAACTCCACAGCCTGTCTCATCAAGAAACAGGGAGGACTTGTTAGTGGTCCCTGTTCTGCCTTTATGAAGGAGATCCTGCTTTGGGCCCATAAGAAGGGGATCACGAAAATAGAGTAAAAAAATAATTATACGAAATCAGGAAAAAGAATGGAGAAGAATCTGACAGGACCTTCTCGGTGTAAATTAGCAAACACCGATTAATTTTTTGTTCATTAGGAAGTATGTCTATAGCTGTGGAGGTTTTAACGTCCCAGTGTTAATCTGCTCAGGCAGCCCCATTTCAAAAGGTACCTATAAACTTCCCCCGCTCTGAGTCTATTTGCATTCAGACTATCAACGACAACAAGGATCCAAAATCTCTTGAGAGCTTTGAGACTGTCAATTAACCCCATTTCATTTTTCCAGAAAACACCTCCTATAATAACCTAAAAATCGTCCTAAATTTTTATGTCAAATACCTTTTTGTGATTCTTTCTGAATGTCTCAAGAATGTGACAAGGAAGGTTTTTTCCTAACTGCTGCATATATTTATTATAGTGAATTCAGGCTATCAATAATCATGTAATTTTATTTTAGGCCATAATGCAGTATGTTCTCTATAGCCGTATGTTATATAAAACGATATATATCTATTGGCCCAGGACCTTTGAGATTAAGGGTATGACGGAAATTGTGTGACATGAACCAGAAAGAGTCATGTGTCCTGTCAGGGCTGTGAAATTTTATTTGCAGAAGACTGCTGTCAGGTCCATCGGACAGTTTGGTGCTCTGTCAAAGGCCAAATTTTATCACATTTTTCTAAGAATGCAGGTGGCGTGTTTTTTGAAGCACGTGTGATTTTTAATTTAATTTTTTTTTTCAGAAGTTACTTGAGTAATTTTATTGTACTGAAGACAAGGCTCATAAATTTGTAATTAAAAAACAGTGAATGTGCTTTCCATTGAAGAAAATGTCCCTTGAATCTGATCTTCTGGTACCACCTTAAGAAGCAGAGGGAGACTGTGATCGTGATTACTTATTGGCAATGAAGACGACATATTAAGATCTGCTATTCACTGATCATCCAACAAAGAAACAGAAAACTCCAGATCTGCACCCATGACATTTCTCAGGCCTGACCTCTGTCGAACTCCCAGGACCAGGTAGGGCAAGTTAAAAGCCACAGTATCGGGGGCTTCCCAGTGATCTGACAAAGTCCTTGCAGGACCTGTTGTCGCTTCTGCAGACACAGTGTTGTGGGGCTTGCGATTCTCATCAAATCCTTTAGAGGTTGGGCTGAATATTTTAATCTTGAGTTTTGTTTTTTTAAAGAACGATATGCGTTCTGGCCTGGACCTCTGTCGGACTTTCCCAGGACCAACATATGGCATGTCGAAAGCGCTCAAAAGGGTTACGGTGGCTTTAGACGATCTGAAGTGTCCCTTCACATGACCTGAAAAGATCAGGCCAGGTGGTTGGTCGTTGCTCCTTTTGCCCTCACAGTATGGCCACAAAACTAGTCCCATTGTGGTTGCCCCATGGACAGATCATCAAGAACTCACCAGCTGATAAAACATCACCTTGCTGGAGACTCTGAGGTAAAGCAGAAGCAGGCTTGGGTGACAGTAATCGTCAGTCAGCTATAAAACATTAGGTGAAATCATCCTGTTGACCTCTGTCGGATTTCCCAGGACCAGGGAGAGGGCATGAGAAGGTGAGTTGGATGAACTAGTCCCATTGGAAATGCCCCGTGGACAGATCATCAGATTCACTGCCAGCTGATCCTAGGTTATACCTGCTGGAGACTGTAGTCCAAAAATGAAAAATACACTTGTTCTGTAATCACAGAAGTCAGATGATTGACACACTAACATGTATGAACCAAGGAAGTCAATCGCCTGAAATTTGTTTTAGGTCTATTCTGTCTCTTTTCTGTCCAATGGTGATGATTCAGCTATAGGATGTTAGTAACAGGCAGTTGCATGAAGTTAAAACGATTTTATTTTAATGATAAAATAAAGTATTCAGGAGTGGTTTCATTTACCTGGCAGATCCAGATAATCATTGCCCACCCTCCTCCCCTCAGGAGACAGTATTATTTAGAAAGTTTGAATAGAAAATGGGAATGGTTCCTGATTACAAATCTTCTCCTTGTAGGATTGGGTATTTGATGGGGCATCACTCGTGAGTGGAGTTTTTGGAATTCTGTCGGAATTCGTGAGAATACAGCTTTGCATATTATATACACTGCCATGGACACATGAACAAACTTTAGTTTTATCATTAAAATATCATTTTAAATCGAAATCTAAAGTAATTTCTTGTAAAGCAGAATGGCAGCCATTCTTGGTGTATCTGTCTCATGAAACAATTCATTTTGTCTGAGATGGTTGTAATGCACCAAAACATTTTCACTTAAAATGCGGTATTATTCACTGTAAACTATTATCACATTTAGGACTTGGATACATAAATTTTGTTCAGTTTTAATATGAATGCTTTTAACATTTCTGTTATTTGATTTGGTAGCAAATGGTTACTTTTAAAGATAGTGGATCCCATTTTTATATCATACAATTTGACCAAATTGATGCAGATTTTTTTAGCTTATTGTAACATAACAGAAAACGAGTGAAATAAGAAGGACCTTAATCCCACTGATAGTTCTCATCCAGATTAAGGCAAGTTCATGGAATGTTTTAAGCTAGGTTAATATACACTAGGATAAGGACCTGGTACTCTTATGAGTTATTTGGGTTAGGTATGGTTGGTTGGTTAGGTAATTTGAAATGACCAACGTCAGAAACGTTCAAAACGCGCATTAAAAGCAATGAAAAATAACATTTTCAAGTCCAAAATGTGACAATGGTTTAAAGAAAATTTTACCTTGAATGCATCCTCTGGGTCCTCTGATCGGCAGAACTATAGGGTAGCTCCATGTCGCCGAAGGCACTATATCTTGACTTTTTCTACAGTTTTTGGTTGCTAATTGTGAATTTACCTTTCATTTTTGGCGCAAAGAGTCTAATTAACCTGTAATTTTCCCGAAGTCCATCCAACAAGGGGTTTCCTGGCAATCTTCACAAGACAGAGCATTCTTGTTAGTAAGTTTCGAACGGTTCATATCCCGCCTGGCAAGTGCAATAACTTGTTAACGTATGGGATCCAACCCCAGGCCAGTACTAAACACGGCGAAAGGGACATTCCATTTGGCCGACAACAAACAGATACACCGCCAGTATCAGAACCCCAAAAGTGTAGAAAAAACAGCTGAAAAGGTAAGAACTATTGTAATATCTGTCACATGTAGAATTACGCTCTGATCAAATACCTCAAAACAAATCATTCATTTCAAAAACAAAGTCAGTTGCAACATCATTAAGGCATCAGAAAATGTTCTCACTCTCTCATCAGAATAGGCCAAGATATAATATAAAGCTTGGCCCGTTTACAACAGTTTAGACAAATTGTATTGGGATAAAATTGCTTTCATCTTAGTGTCAGCAAGAGGCTTATGTCTGGGATGTCAACTATAGGCCAAGGCTGCTGGTATTATTTTATAAGTTGCCAATAAAGGTTATGAAACTGTAACCTACATTTTTGAAAAGAGTTCTTTATTCTCCTTATTTTGAACCCCATAAACACTATGCACAAACGATAAATAAAAAATTTAAATTACGACTTATAAGGTAAAACAATACCGGCAGCCCCTGCCACCTCCATACCTAATGCAGTAAAAGTGTAACCAGTAAACACCCCTAGGCTACGTTAGGGGTATTTTTAGGTTTTTTAGTGGCCTATCATTTACTAGCCATTTTTGCATGAAAAACCTAAATGGTTTTTCATTGCAAAAATGGCTGGCTGGAGTCTTATTGGCAACTTGTAAAATTTTACCTGTTACCCTGCAGCCTACAAATTTAACCAAATCAATATTATCATTTACCCACAACCTGGAAAATATGACATTCCTTAATAAAAGATGTTCATCCTGGAGTAGCCTTCCAGAAATTAACATTAAAACTAGGATTGTCTGCCTAGGCCTAGCTCTTGGTGGTAGGCCTTAAGCTCTAGGCAAATATACCATCTAGCTCACGTGTTTCCTTTCAAGTGACTACTCCCGTGCCGTGAGCCCTGAACGGTTTTTATGCAACACAAACATCAGGATGAAGTGAAGACGTTGTATTTGTAGGTCAGGACTCATGAAAATGGCCCATTAGTACAGATTCAGAGCAGCCATGACTAAGTGACAGTTGCCAATTATTTAACTTCTTACATTACTCGATGTTCACGCGAATGTGTAAAAATATTGAAGCGGATGCTTACGTATAAATATATTAGAATAAAGGAGAATGTTTTCATCCAGAGTATTTTAGTGTGTACAAACAAATGAATACTTATAAAATATACTACAAAGCCTCTAATCCAACGACTTTAAACAGGCGTTGCCAACGACCTATAACGGAAGTAAGTAAACTGTAGTAAGTTTAGGTAATGATTCTTCACATCAACGACAGTAATAGTAGTAGTAGTAGTAGTATTAGTCGTAGTAGTAGTAGTAGTATTAGTAGTAGTAGGCAAAAACTCCACAAAATATATACGTCGTTTAATAAATCTGTTAGGGACAAATTCATGCAATTAGCACGAAGCAAACAGCCAGTTCCCATCTCACGGAAGGAATATGAATTTCATTTCGATATTTTCCATCATCGATCAGCATCTGAGATGTTTATTAATTTCATTTGTTGAAAGTTCTCGAGTTAGGCGCCAATAATTCATAATAAGAAAAAGAGGCCTTTAGCTTAACGTTCATACGGATTTTTAAGAACTGAAAACACTTGAGGACTTGTGAAAACATAACGTACTGTACGCTAGTTTCCAGGAGCCCCAAAGTGCAAATGGGCGTCTTTGTGTGTGTGCATCGTGTACGGTTGATAGAAAATGGGAAAAAACCGACGAACATTTTTTTTCTCACCAGATAACCGTATGCTCTACAGATTCTAATTAGAAATTTCCGCTGGTTAAAACGTAGGGGAGAAGAGAGGAAATCCTGTAAAGCCTTTTCTCTTAAATGTAAATTTCCCTTTCTTTGACGAGAGCAGCGGGAAGGGCTTGCAGTTTATCCTCTCATATATTTACAGTTCTGCTACACAACATTTCTACAGCACTTACAGTACTACTATAAATTCTGACAAGTTCTCATTAACGGACGAAATAAGAAGAAAATGATAGTGCTATATACTGCATCTTTAAATGGCTAATGGGTAGATTTTACTTTGGACATGGTAAGAATATTGAAGAACGTTACGAAAAAGAAAAGTAATGGAGAAATTAAGGTTATTGGAAAAAATTATTTAGGTTATTGGGAATATATATATATATATATATATATATATATATATATATATATATATATATATATATATATATATATATATATATCTATAATATATATGTGTGTGTCTTATGAGCCCTTCTCCCTGTTTATTGATGTGGCTGTAGGACAGGATGGCTTACTCTGAGAAAGTGTTCTTAAAATCGAACTATTTTTGCACCGCTTGCACCTGGAACGCAGGTACAGTTAAGCTGACGTAAATAAACCATTTAGTACTTTATTCTTTCTTAAACAGAACTATTGTAATATTTACATCGTCAATATGTACGATACTGGTGGTATGAAAGATTCCTAGAATAAAGTGGTTGTGCATGAATGTGAACCGTGGATGGCAAAATTTATAATTTTTTTACCTTTTATCACTCTTTATGATTACGACACGGGTACTGATTACTGTAATGAAACGTTTGTTAAAGAGCTACAGATAGTGAGTGTGCAAGTGCTTTTACTTGCTATTTTGTTTTCAAAAGTATAATGTATATGTAAAAGGGAATTAGCGTGGGTGTCCATCAACCTACAAAATTGGATTTTACATTCTTCAGCACCATCTTATCAGTTTCCCTTAATTGAAATGATTTGCAGCCATAATAATTCAAGAATTTTTAAAGTAATTCTGATAGAATCAAATATGAAAATGAGCATACAATTTCATCCCTCCAACACTTCAGTGCACGTTTTTTCTTGATCTAAAAAAAATTACTCTTCCAATTTGGTTGCAATTGATGAAATTTATGTACGTCAAAAGGCTTTCCTGAATGTTTCTTCCTTATGATGTATTCCCGGTACTACTGGCGGTGGGCTAATGGACTTTTCTAACTAACTCTTAGTGCAATTTTCCGCGCTATTTCGCAG
Organism: Macrobrachium rosenbergii; assembly: GCF_040412425.1. Lineage (NCBI taxonomy): Eukaryota > Metazoa > Arthropoda > Malacostraca > Decapoda > Palaemonidae > Macrobrachium > Macrobrachium rosenbergii. Next base: position 55,244,816 of record NC_089747.1, read on the forward strand.
GTACTAATATGAAGAATAATTTCACTTAGCATTTATCAGCAAGATTTGGGCGTCTGCAATTCTTACATACTACTGTTTCGGTATATGGACTTTTTTTTTTTTGAGAATTTGCCAGAGGTTTTGGTCTCACTAATGAGGGAAAAAAATACAGTCATCCTCTTAAGGACCTTAATTATTCAGGTGTTCATTATGTATTTACCTGTTGGAAGTGTGGTCCACGACATGTCAGAGGCTCTTCTCGTCGTCTTCCGAGCAGCGTTTTGGAAAACAGGTACATTCCTCTCAGGACACGATTTCTCCTCTCTAAACCACAATTTTCATCATTTAACCGAACAGAATATTAAATATATTATCTCATTATTCAAAAAAAGATGAAAACCAGAGCCGAGTAACACTGTCTTTTTTAAGGTATTAAAACATTCAACTTTCTTTCCTTCCTCTGTATTCACTATGCTGCTTTTTCAAGGTTCAAATATTATAATTTCTTCTTTAATTTTACATTTCATTAATTTCATATTAACAGTTTTGCTCTTCAGTTTTAAGCTCCACCTGATGAAACATTTAATTTTGGTATTTTTGTTTCAGTACAAGAACAAAATGTAGACACTGGCATTTATTACACAGGTCTGCCTTACACCTTAATTCCCAAGTAAGGATAAAATGACCAACTCCTGAAAGGTTCGTAATTAAATCTTCATCATAAAATAAGGAATTCCAAGTAGATTAATTTACCTCCAAGGGGATTATAAATAAGTGCGCACGCCTCGGCCAAGGTATAGTGAATGCGATATGAATGGGCTTCGTTAACCGTAATGTTTTGTTACTACAGAACCTGAATTCAAAAGCAATATGCACAATAGAGTCGAAAAGGGCTATTATTTCCCGTATTGTTAAGTGCGTCGAGTCACTGTTCCCCATGTCTCGAGGCTAAAGCGCACGGATACTGAATTCTTGGCTATTGGGCTATATGAGGTTTATCATTTGAATGCACAAACACACGCACACACAGATATATTTACTTAGGAATGCAGAAGGGTCACACAATACAGTATTTTATCTGACTGCTGAATGATTCCTACGTTTGAGAGAGAGAGAGAAACGGGTGATTTTGCATCATGAATAAATGCATATGCACGGTATATTCATTTGTATTAGCCATTCTTAACAAATATGTTTAAGGAATAATATGTGATATGTTTGTTTAATTTAAATAGATAAATTTAATTTAATAAAACTAACTAGTTTAAACGGAGCAGAATTACTTTTATGTTTCAGTTCTGAACTAAGTCTTCCAATATCTTTTATTTAATGAGGTACCCAGCCCCACTAAGAAGTGTCTTTGAAGTTCGCACGAGTGTCTTTCGATAAAAAGAAAAAAACTTTCTCAGCGCTGTAGAAAGGAAAAGTTTCCCACGAACCGCTATTGGCCACAAAACTGCCCTTCCAAAAAAAAAATTGCAACATAAGGTCCAAGTCTAGTTACTTTTTTATTGTCTTGTTATATATATATATATATATATATTTTTTACCACGAAGAAATCTCGAAGGGCATGGCTGCCAAATATGACAGCAGAGTTATTGCAAAAATAATTCTGCTGTCATTTCTTCGTCTATGATACAACAACGACGATTTCTAAAATAAATATGCTTTTAGAGCAACCCGGATACGCAGACAAAGACAGGGGTTTCAATCTAAATGCAAGACGTGTGGAAAAGTAACCAAATTTGTTATGTCTCGAGACTTTAGCAATCACAGTGAGTGATCACAGTAGCTAACATGAATTGACTCTAATCTCCCAACGAAATCTTCATTTTTAAATGCACAAATTAGTTCTGCATAACACAAAGGAAGTTTCCATCTGTTTTTTTTTTTGTATACGTGACTATTAGCGACTGAGAACCTAAAATACTGAAGCAATAACTGGAAGTCAATTGGGTATTACCTAATTCGGAGGAGAGGAACTTCATTGTGAAATCTTCATTCCGAGTCCAGCTGTCTTTCCTTTCTTATGATACCATGAAGGCTTGTTATGACAATTCGTCTGAACAGAAATTACCATTAATTTAAGAGAAAGCAAGCATCAGATCATATCTTTGGAACACAACGATCTTCGAATTCTCGGAAAATATGTAACAGGTAAAAAAAGTATGCAGGCATTTCCCAAACGTTCGCTTATGGTTATGTTTGAAATTGGGGTTTCTGTTTTGTTACTGTAAAGTACACAATTTACTCAGGCATTTCAATAAAGTGATCGAGTTATTCAATTGCTCAAATTTACTTTTTTTTTTTTTTTTAGAAAGAACTGTGAATTTTGTTTAGTGTTTTATTAAATAACTCATCACTCTCATTTCTGGAATCTGATGAATAGAGCTATTTCTTTTACTCAATAGTGTTTCAGGGTTTGTTTACATGTCTCATTATATCAATTTCATTTCGATTTTGAACAGTCTTGCTTAATTATGGAAACCTTCTCGTGGCTCTGTAGTTTAACCATGCAAAAAAAAAGAAACTCGCAGAGCGTGAGTGCCATCGCCTGAGCCAAATTTCTGTGAGCTGCTATTATCATCGAACAGAAACTCGTAGTCGTTGCGAATGAAAAGAAATTTTACAGGTCAGAAGATGATATATCCTTTAGTTATACTTTCTTTGTAAACATCAAGTCAATAATTCTTCATTTAAACATCTACGGTAACTTTGCATGGAATTACAAATATAAAGTTAATAATTCTTAAATTAAAAAAACAAACAGCAACTTTGCATAGAATTAAATATATAAAGTTAATCATTCTTAATTTATAAATCTACAGTAACAGTGCACAAAATTACGATTTCTTGAAGCCTAGAATACTTGAAACAAGACTGATCAGACTTCCCGTGATAAAAGCCTCTTCCCTAAAAAGGTTGCATTTCTGTCTCTCCTAATCTTTAATCCCGTGTCCTACTTTATTTCTAAAATCATCGCAAAAAAATCTAAGGCAACATTTTTGCGTGAACCTTTCAAACATACACATGCGCACAAACCGATCCAAATGCTCAATCTCCTTATCTGAGGTAATGATTCATAAGGTAACGTCAACATGAACTAGAAGTACTGCTGTCGCACAAGATCGATTTGCTAAACTGAGGATATCGAACGAAAGATTGTGCTGTTCAGCTCTCGACCCCAGTATGAACACCTGGGATCAGTCGGAAACATTCCCCATCTATCACGGGATGCACAAGGCGCGGCTTACGAGAAAGAAGAAGAAGAAGAATGGGGTAGATTAAAGTGAATAATGGGAAGGGGAGTCGTTCCTAGAAGCCTCAAAAATGTGTCCTTGGAAATGATAGGCACTCAATCCTGATTTGCCTCCCGGTAGAGGAACCAAATTATTACTTGCCGAGACAAATAAGAGATGCTTTTGTTAGCAAAAATGTGTGTTTGTGATTGTACGAATGTAAATATATTTTCACTCAACGCCAGACCCCTTCCCTCTAACAGGGGATGGCTGAGGACAAAAACAAACGCGGCAGTCATTGCCACACTTAGGGCTCTACAGCTGAATCAGGAAGGAACGCCTGTGCATACTCCAATCGGAGGAACTGAGAGGATATTCCTGGAGAATCATTTTCATTCTGATGACGGCACTTTGGAATCAAAGTTCCATATCCAATTTTTCTTCCTGTCGTTTCAGGATTTGCCAAAACCAATTCTTTTCAGATGCGACTGAATTAATGGAACCTCCTCTGGTACGAGAAGGAAACTCACAAGAGCCAAGGAAAGAAGAAGAAATGGTCACAAAAACATTCTGTGGGAAATTTCTGTTTTTCAGGAAGCACCAGCCTCTATAAAAAAAAAAAAGTCTTGCTTTGTTCTCGGTGAAATGTCCTTCCATTAGTTTGGATGCAGTTTTTGTTTGCTGTGTTTTGGCTGGGTTCGGTTATTAGTGCGTTATTTGCTACGTAAAAGTGTAAAAATTGCTGATAAAGAACAAGTAGTTTAGTTATGATATAACCATACCAATTATGTATATATACATATATATATACATACATATATATATATATATATATATATATATAAATATATATATATATATATATATATATATATATATATATATATATATATATATATATATATATATATATATATATATATATATATATATATATATATATATATATATATATATATATATATAATATACATAAATAATTGGTATTGTTATATCGGTATACCGGTATAACTAAACTAAATTTTACACTTATAACACGGTGTGATAATTATATATATTTATCACATATTACCACAGGTGAAAAATATATGTGTGTATATATATATATATATATATATATATATATATATATATATATATATATATATATATATATATATATATATATGTATGTGTGTGTGTATGTGTGTGTGTGTGTGTGTGTGTGTGTGTGTGTGTTTGTAGACAACCACTGGAAAGGTGATTCGTGTATTATGTACAGACCTTTGGTGAACCTAATGCAGGCTTGGTATCTGGTCTTTAATTTTCACCCAGCGAAGATGTAATGCATTACTACCCCAATACTATTCTTCTTGCATTTTAATACATTTTTATTAATTTATATATATTTTTTTCTTCTTTTAACAAGTGGGAGCTCCTCTTTATGCATTTTCCTTTACCTCCTCTTATTTCTTCCCAATGAACACCATATTCTTTGGAAGCTTGAATTTCAAGTCAATGGCCCCTGTGGGCTTGTTCCACATGAATAGGTTTCATCTTCTGAATAATAATAATAATAATAATAATAATAATAATAATAATAATAATAATAATAATAATAATAATAATAATAATAATAATATGGCGATCTAGTGGACAATAGATGGACTGAATCCACTTTGACATAGCAAACATGAGTCAGGCACTGTGCCACTCCGGCATGGTGTAATATGATATTAAATTGTAGTTTACAATAGTTGATTTTATCATCGGATATTAACAATGAATGAATGATGAAACATTACATAACATTCAAAAGCTCATATGAACATTTAGAAAACTTTTACGAGCGACCATTCCGTTTTAAATATGAAAAGTAGTGAGCTTTTAGGTATATTAGAAACCATACTACAGTATATATAGGGAACTAATGAGGTGCCCGAATCCAATATAAAGTATGTTCACAGGAAGCTCTTATGAAAGAAACTTCCCAGAAGTTGTGGGAATTAAAATTTTCGAGGGGAAATCCATCGGGTTCAGAACTGGAGAAAGTTTCCTTCAAAGACTCTCTGGCGGGAGGGCTGAGTCATCTCAGCTCCTCCATTTTTCTTGTTTTTCGCTTTGTAGCTGTTTTCCATGGCGAAGACATCAGGAAGGCTTCGGTTGTCAAGCATGAGACATTTACTTTAAACTTAATAATAATGATAACGATGGTAATAACAATGTTCTGTTGAACAGGGTGGCTGCATCACTAGAGTTAATTTCATATTAACACTATTTCACTGTCTTCTCTTGCACAGAGACTCAAGACTGCTATAATACGCTTGTAATGTAGTTCTCTTTACATTTGTGAACACTGGCAAATTATCATCTAATATCAACAGCAGAAGAGAAAAGAACTGTACGGAAAATTAAGAAGACCCAACATATAATTAACTCAAATGATGCAGTCATCCAGTCTAACAGGAGTTGTTTTGAAGAGGGTCTACTTCCTTCTAATAATAATAATAATAATAATAATAATAATAATAATAATAATAATAATAATAATAATAATAATAGGTAAATATCAAGAAAATACAAAGTGTTTTTGGTATTATTTTATCTAAATACCTGTATTCGATACTGGAGTGTTATTGTGCGTTCCTAATTCTCCTTATTATGCTTGATAAAAAACCACAATTAAATCTATGGCAAATTTACTATTGCCGAGATATTTACCGTCTTTTTTTATGTTCCAACGTTCATCCCCAAGGGGATGGTTCTATACATGGCAATTTGACTGTGGCAGGTTTTAAAATAAAAATTTATAGCGTTTTAATTCTAAATATCAATGTCATAAAGAACGAACCCGAAATATGGAGCGTAGAAGAGTTTGAGCAACACCCAGAGAGCATCTTAGTCTCAGTGACGATATGTTCATTTAAACAAAGAAAATTTCATATAAAAAGTCATATAAAATGAGCAAATTCACTGGCAAACTTGTACCCTCATTCCATGTCCTTTTCTAACTTATAGATCGCGCGTCTTTTGTAAAACCTTGAGTGTTTTAGAAGACAACACGCTTTTTTTCTACGAGAAACTTTTACATCAAACTATTCGTTCTGCCATGTAAATATTCTAAAACCGTCAATTTTCATTAAAATATTAAGTTTTTCTTAATACATTATTTGAATTGTTCCCAACACGCTCCATATAACTTTTCAATTAGGTGCCTCATACGCTTTGCAAATTCAGCTTATGCTCCACATGACATTTTTTATACGCTCTCAAATATTTTACACAAGTGCTTATCCGTAAATAACTGATAAACACCAAATCTCCTTTTTATGAATCGATACTACATGCCACCTAGAAATCTAGTTGTTCAAAATCATTTCAAATTCAAAGCTCGCTTATTAAACAATAGAAACAATGTTATGCCGCCGCGTGTTTCATACTTATATTCATGAGGTAACTCAT
>NC_089747.1:55256475-55391475 GCF_040412425.1 Macrobrachium rosenbergii
GATGAAAGATGCTCACATATATGCACCTCGATCGCATGTACAATGAAAGCTGATTTAAATCCTCCGTATGTCCATAGATTTTTACGGGCATTGTCCCATCGTTAACAAGAAAGCAATCCTCTCGATCGAAAACGCCAGAATAGGAGAGGGAAAAGAGAAAATACCGAAAGACATAAAAAAAAGGAACGAGAATCATTTCTTCTCAGTCAGTCGCAGGAAACAAACACGAGGATTGGAAGCGAATGAAGTTCCATCGGCGTTGACAGTCATTCGGCTTTTATGGATCTAGATTCATTCACATGTCTTGTGCTGTTTGTCTTTCCGACAAAGACTGTCTTCTAATCCCTACGATTCTCTAGTCTGCGCCGAATGTTTCTGTAGGACTAATATTGTCTAAAATTAAAAGCAATTTGAATGTCATTTTGATAACTTTTTGCATTTTAAAAATACAATTACAGTAGAAATAGGTTAGTGTGTAATAATAATAATAATAATAATAATAATAATAATAATAATAATAATAATAATAATAATAATAATAATGGTATTAGGAAAACACCTGGTGTTTATCAAATCACCTCTGCCAATTGCCCTCAAATATGCAACGAATAATGCCCTTGTTTCTCATTCGTCCGTTCCAGGTCACAACGTCAATTGGAATGGTGCCTCTGTCATATTAAGAGTGGAGATGTTGGTGTTCGTCGCTTAGTGGAAGGGGCTGCTATAAGAATGGGGTGTGCCTTTGAAGGGAACAAAACCTTCACTGATGAGGACAATTTTGTTAATTCGTTAATTATTGGCCACTTTGTCGACGATTTCAAGATTCATGTTTCTGGTGACTGAGACCCCTGATGCTGCTCCCACCTCTTTTATCTCAGATGACTGATGTTGCTGTAGCTGGGAGTCATGGCACAGATGGAGTCTCTGATGAGCTGGAATCACCCATACGACCACTTCGTCGTTCCATGCGTCACGCAAACAGGAACACACGGACAGGGGTTACCTGACCAACACTGTTTGAAGAATCCGCTTTGTACCAGTTTCCTACGTTGGCGTCTTAACACTTCCTCCATTGTTTTACCGTTTACTAGGACTGATGAGGGATACGGAGCATTATCTGAAAGTCTCTCTTTATAATTTTTAACTCTGTGCAGAAATATTTTTAATACTACTGTGGCCTTTAATTCCAATTATTATTATTATTATTATTATTATTATTATTATTATTATTATTATTATTATTATTATTATTATTATTATTATTATTATTATTATTATTATACAGTAGATAATCCCTATTCATCTTAAACAAGCCTACAGGGGCCACTGGCTTGAAATTCAAGCTTACAAAGAATAAAGTATTCCTTTGAAAGAAGTTACAGAATATAATGAGAAATACAGAAAGAAAACATGAGTTATTAGGAAAGAAGAAGAAAGATAAATAAAACAACTAATAGGTAAATGCATAAAAATATAAACAAATTGGCAAAATACATGATGAGATGTTTTAGGGTAGTAATGCATATTGCATCTTCTCTTGAACTTTTGAGGTTCTAACTGCACAACATCTTCATAAATATTCATGAATGAATGGCGGGATCTTTACAATTATACACAAATCATCACTCATATGATAAGCAAATGCTCATACGTAAATAAGAACATGTATGAAAGAATACTAATTAATTCTTTTCCCACTAAGGATAAATATATTTGTTTGTCCGCTACAGAAATCCAAATCCCTTGACAGACCCACACAAAATTTGGTACACGGCTTCTATGTCACCCGAGAAAGATTTATAACTCAAAATCAAGCCCTTAACTTGTGACAGACATACAAAAACAAACAAAACAAATTAAAATTTTCGTTTTGACGTCACCTTTTCCTTCAGTTTTCTGGGTTTATTCTTATTTTCACCTGACACTGCACCTTTTTTTCCCGGCGCTGCCAGACGTATGATTAAACTATACAATAATCCAAATCCCGTATAACATCAATTTTTTTACTACAATTTACGTGAAATTTGATCATAATTTATGAGAATTATTAATATAATTGTTTATTATCTCAATGAAATCAACATTGAAAACCTATATCAGTTTAAATGTGGTATACAATCCTCACCACGGAAAAAAAGTAACAGACCAAATGCTTCTGTGATATACATACCCCCTCATTAAAAAATTACTCGAGACGAAATTAACAGGTTTTTTTCAGTGTTCATTGTAAGACAAACGCATCTTACTCATACCTTGTCAATAAAATACAAATTCTTAAGTACCCTGTGTATTACCATCATCATACCTAACTACTCAATCCACATAAAAAAAACTTCGTAGTTATGGGCACAACTTTGGAGATCAAGAAATAATTCATCAACGAGACAAAACAAATCCATCACCATCCGCACTTGCGTATTAGCAAACTAAATGCTCCTGTGATAAAACTACCCCTTCATTAATTATACCTTGCCAATAAAATACAAATTCTGAAGTACCTTAAGGCATTACCATCATCATGTCTAAGTACTGAACCCACTAAAAAATCACCATTTATCGAGAATTTCTATATTGACCATTCAGACTTCAGCCTACACTTTCTCTCGGAAACGTCAAAGGAAACTGACACGCGTTCATTAAAACATACAGGAAACCGAAAACAGCTGCAGCTCTTTTTACTGTGTCTAAAATTACAATTGCGATATGAATTTAATATTTATATAGGCAACGGACACTGTATTTTCAGTAGCTGCTGGCTAAGATCGACGTCAACATGTACGATATTTCCTTTTTTTTTACTCGTTCAATAGCGAATTTCCTTATTAATTCGTTCGTTTCTTCTTCGTTTTAACCTTCGGAATTCGCTATAGAGACTGCTTTGTTAAGTTACGGTGACATATTCCTTGTAAGGTGTCTCTCTCTCTCTCTCTCTCGTAAAATAAGTCTAATCCTTCGGGCCAGCCCTAGGAGAGCTGTTAATCAGCTCAGTGGTCTGGTAAAACTAAGGTATACTTTTTTTCTCTCTCTCTTGTAGTTAGGCAATATCACCACCACGCACACCAAATTTACCATACTACATCTACCAAACGTTTTCTCTCTTCCTCTCCCAAGACATCACTCAAACAATCTGGGGCGGAATTTTTCTATGAGGTTTTTAACTATTGCAAGTAAATTCATGCTTGCAAACTCTCTCTCTCTCTCTCTCTCTCTCTCTCTCTCTCTCTCTCTCTCTCTCTCTCTCTCATTTATAAATTCCCTTTATGAATTTGGTTAAACATCAAGTCATGCTAGAAAAAAACCAAGAATGTTTGCCACTGCAGGTCAGTCTCTCTCTCTCTCTCTCTCTCTCTCTCTCTCTCTCTCTCTCTCTCTCTCTCTCTCTCTCTCTCTCTCTCTCTCTCTCCATTTTAATCAGATAAGTGCCAGGATATATGTATACATGTATATATCATGTTTATTTGAAGTCATGAATTCAAGACAGCATTAGTAATCAAAGGAAAGAAAAATATTTTCAGTGATCGTACACATACTTTACACGACAAAACAATTCAAAAGGGATGAAGGAAAAATTTTCTGGGTTTATAGTTCTTCCGGGCAGCGTTGGGTTGGGCAGCTAGTGTGTACGTGTTATATATATATATATATATATATATATATATATATATATATATATATATACATACTGTATACACACACACACACATGTGTATATATGTATATATATATATGTATATATATATATATATATATATATATATATATATATATATATATATATATATATATATATATATATATATATTAGTTATATGTAATCTATATTGCCTTGTTACTTAACCCAAGACCACGTAATTTTGTCAATTAAGGCTAACATTAACTCTAAAGGACAGACACTGAATAGATCAGGTTGCCAGTTAACACTCGTTAACAAAGAATAGAGGTTTATTCATAGCCACATGAATGAATTCAGCAAACTTACTGGAACACTAGTTCAGCAAAACAAGTAAATAAAATAAAATGAAATGGATTATTTACAGGAGCTAACAGCAGCTCAGAATATTAGCTCGGCTTCAGACAACCCTCAATGCTGCATAGAATGAACGCCACAAATTTATATGCCTCTCAGATGCTGTATCAGGAATTTACTGCAAGGTCGAATTAAGGCTTCTTGTTACTAACGATGCAGATTCTTCTCCAAGCAAGAGAATGTTGCGCAGGCCCAAGACGTCAGTAATTCTGGAAAGAATGTATCCAGATAACAATCTTGCATTGCAGAAACTCTCACTTGTCATTACTTAATCACAAGGGGGATGATTTCTTAAGTTAGGAGTACTGCTTTTAACACCATGAGGATATGTTATGTGACTTCACTAAACAACAATAATTGTACTTAACAGATGACTTCATAAAGGAATATGTTTTACTAGGCTTTCTTAGTCAGTGACTGTTTAAGAGAGGAAAATTTGAACAAGGAAAAATGAGAGTTTCAGTCAAAGGGAAAGAGAACTGGGAGCAATTATTGTCAATTCAGACTTACCACTAGGTTAGCTAATGCAGTGATCAGTTACATGAGACTCCTTGGTCCACTGAAATAGCAAATTTCTCCTCGGTTTGAACAGAGGGAAAACAAAGAATGCTTGGACGACAGCCCTGTCACGTCCGGACGCTGCGCAGGCTGCGTGAAGAGTCACGATGCTGGGGCATCGTCTGATTTGCTTCAAAACTCAGCCTACCCAGGTCTTGACTTGAAATAACAATAGTCTCACTAGTACACAGTATAAAGAAGACTGAGCTGTAGGAACAGTACCTCTAAGGTCTGTCCTAGCAAAACTTTCCTGATTTACAGCCGTCTAAGCTAATGTCTCAGCAGTTCGCGTATGGAATTTGAAAACACTTTTAAATCAAAAACACTGCTTCCAGTTCGCTTCTTCGCATGCTACACCCTACATTGCCTGCCCTCTTACTTTAACAAAGATAAATTTCTTATATTCGATTAAAGCAAGGAAGACAGGTCGAACAGGGAATATTTATAATAATACACACACACACATATATATACACATAATTATATGTGTATATATACATTATATATATAATATATTATATATATATATATATATATATATATATATATATATATATATATATATATATATATATATATATATATATATAGTGCAAGGTTAATTAATTCCCTAAGCATTAATCTAAGCAAGAACGAAAATAAAAATCCTTTAGGAACTGAGTCATTATTAACATTCATTATCGATCCATTGGGTAATTATTGACCTAGAACTGAGCTTGTTTGCCCTTCAAACAACAAATGATCTTACTCATTCATTTTACCTTCTTTGAAATTAGCGGGAGAGGCCAATATAACATCCTTCGTTTTCCTTCTTCGATCGAGATTTCAAAAGTTGCTTCGCCAAGATGGAAGTTTAAACATGACGGCGGTTGTCGAAATAACTAAACGTAACGTTTGTAAGACTTCTGATATATTAAAAAAAGGTACAAAGCCAATCACTTGGGCACTCTCAGCCATTCAGTGCTTAAGCCAGGGAGAAAAGAGGGTGCTGGAGTGATTGGAGAGCAAGATGAAAGAAAGGAAGTGCGGATATAGGTTAAGCAAAGGCCTTAAAGTGTCTGCAGCTAGGGGATGAAAGGAGTCTTCAAATTACATTTAGTAATGCTAGTAATGAAAGTATTACAGTGCATCACATGAGATACACAGACGGCACTTAACCCTGCGGGAGGTGTAACTATTGTGATCTTTATAAGAGTATTTTTATGTTCCTGTAAAAATGCGTTATGAAATATAAAAGGTCTAGCATAGTTAAACTTTATTCTTTACACCATTTTCTGTGTTCTTCTTTTCTTCCCGCTGCTCTTTAGAATGTTTTCTTAAGAAAGCGAATATATTTTGGTTTTCTACAGGTACCAAGTATCTTTTCCATAAAAGTAGAACCAGAGTGGATTCATAGTTTCAGGAAAGTCATACGTTCTTTTACGAAACACCACAACACATGAAACATAAATATGAAATTTTTGTTTCCCTTTTCACAGCTTCTATGGTAATTGCAGTTGGTCTGAACGATATGTTCCGGATTTTCCGCTCAGGGTGAGGAACGAGATCATTTTTTTCAGTTTTATTTTTTTTATTGTGTTTTTTTTATGAAGCGTTGGGTCCACAAGATTATCGTTTCAAAAAGTTAGATTTCGAATTTTACGAAGTCAACGCGTACCCAAATTTCGTCCCCGTCTCAAAAGAAATTAAGTATGCTTACATTAGATAGACGAGGATCATTCAAGCTGGTATAGGTTCTTTTCAACGGTAAAAACAGAGGAGAAATTTGTATTAAGTCCGCGTGTACCCAATTTTCGGCATCCAATAATATATATATATATATATATATATATATATATATATATATATATATATATATATATATATATATATATATATATATATATATATTACATTAGATAAACGAAGGAAGTTTATTCTTTAGAATTTGTACAAGTGTAATATATGTATCTGTAAAGAAAGAAAAAAAAAAAATAACAGAACGAGCAGAGAATAAGAAAGACTGAAACTCTCAGTAAACGAAAAGTAAAAACAAAACTCTTCCAAATGTTTCCATCACGTCTTCTTTTTAAAAAATAAAGGAATTAAGTTTTCACTGTCTCAGCATAAGGACAATCGACAAATATTTCAACATGTACAACACAGTATGCACTCTATTCAGGTATGCACACTATACAAGTATGCACCCCTAAACTAGCAGCCACCCTCAACATGTATGCACCATAAATATGTATGTACCCTAAACAAGTAGGCACTCTAAACATGTCTGCACCCTAAGCATGTATGTGCCCCAGACATGTATGCACTGTAAACAGTTATGCCCCCATAACAAGTATGCACTCTAGACAAGTATGCACCCTAAATATGTGTGCACCCATAACTAACATATATTCATGTTGGAAGGGACCAGAAAGCTCCAGATCCTGCTTTATGTAAAGCAGGCGAGGACGAAAGAGTAAGCGAAGGATAAGCAAAACTAAAGAGAAATAAATATGTATATATATAAATGTATGTATATATATATATATATATATATATATATATATATATATATATATATATATATATATATATATATATAATTATGTATTAGGGAACGGGAATGGACAAATGTATTAGGGATTGTCAAATAGACCTTGCAGAACCACTTACTTTGACCAATCATAATCAATAGAAGCACCTGGATAGGCTCTAACACCTATATATAATTACTAGAGTCTACTTTATTACACAATTACAGCATGGCAAATGAAAACAGAGCACTTATGCTATTCTTTAATAAAGCAAATCTGTGATACAATTTAACAGCAAATATAACTCTACTAAGCTTCCAGAATAAGAAAAACTAATTATACACAATTTAAATAACGGAGCCTGAGGCTTGGGGAAACACGATGGGATCCTTGGGACTCCCCGTTACAAGAGCATCTAGCTTGCAAAATGGCAAGGTTAACAAGACTGCCTCCTGTTGGCAGATTTTCCACTAGGCAAGATGGTTGTGAAGGAGGAGGGGTTAACGAGATAACACACCTCTGGAAATAGAATAATTCCAGGTAAAGCTTCATGGATGATGGATTCTTTCCCTAGTATTAATGGCACATGGGAGGAATGAATAAATTAATTCACTATGAACAAGGGCAATTAATACACTATAATTATATCACACAGAGAACACACAAACACTGGTAACGGGATTTCAAAGAACACTCAGTGGTGATAGAAATTTGTGAAATGAAATTTGAAGTTTCAGTGAGAGGGGAAGGGAACTGGTAACCTAAAAGTTAATTTCAGATATACCGTGGATAATAGACTATGGTCTTAACATGATAATTGCCTTAATCGCCTACAGTCCATAAATTGTTATGGTACTTTGACAGTTAATTACACCAATCAATCACTTAATCAGTCTGTCTTTATAAATTAGACTGGCTTCATTTATCACTGTGGACTCCTTCCCTAATCATTTATTTACAGGATACGTCTCTCTCTCTCTCTCTCTCTCTCTCTCTCTCTCTCTCTCTCTCTCTCTCTCTCTGGATGCGATAAGAGTCTAAAAATTCCAGTTATAGGGGCACAAGTTATATTAATAAGGTATTTCAGTATCATATATAAACACTGCTATTTTGTTAATTTACTAAAAAATGTGAGAAATTTCGCGTTTAAAATAAATCATTAATCATTTGTCTATCAATAAAAAATGTTTTGTGATTTCCTTTTGTGAAAGTGCCACAGGTGATTGTTTAAAACTGAGAGTATTTTAAATGATTTTGCTCTGCCTCTAAAGTTCTAGAACTATTCCGAATATATCTGAAAAGATACAGAAGAATAAGAAAAATTATATCAGTTCGCGTAACGCAATATTCAATAGAAAATCCCATCACTTTTGTAAGTATTTTCAACTTTAGATGCATAAACCAAAAATACAATTATTTTCTCTTTTCGCTCACAGTGTAAGAAGCCAGCATTATATGCTTTTGCCTTCATATTCTGTTTCTCAAAAATAAAATAAAATTGCTAGAAAAAACATTCCGCGCATGAAAGATCCGATGTTTCTGAACCTTGATTAAAATTATTTGACGCCAAAAATTAAAGATATTTATCCATCATTTCAAAAAAATCTTGCATTTTCGGTCAATGGGATTTACTCTTGATGTATTTGGCTGCTCTGGGAAAAAATGGGAAAGGCCTTTAAATACGTTTAAAAGAACGAGATTGCCAAAAAAAATCAATGCTAATTAATTGCTAAGAAAATTGTTGCTTAATTATTATAAATAACATCTTAGGGCACCTGATGTTCCTGTTGTCATTCCGCCAAATAAATTACAGTATAACCTCTGCAAAATCCCTTTTTTAATTTATTATTATTATTATTATTATTATTATTATTATTATTATTATTATTATTATTATTATTTCGAGTCCTTTTTTCATGTGATGCGATAAGGTAACGCGAAAGGTCGGAATGAATTGTATAATCGTTATCAACTCGTGATTCCTTGTCCTCATCTGATGAATAGAGTATGTATGCGTGTAGGTATGTACAGTATATATGGTTATGTTTGCTTCCATAAAGGTCAAATCTTGGTCTCGTTTGCTGTTGATGGTTACTCTTAACTGCAATAACAAGCGAACACTAATTTGCATTTTACCTGGGAAAATAGGAGACAGAAAGGCAGAGAGAGAGAGAGAGAGAGAGAGAGAGAGAGAGAGAGAGAGAGAGAGAGAGAGAGAGAGAGAGAGAGAGAGTAGAGACCGAGTGTTTAGTTTTATACCAGAACAGTGACTCAGCTTTAATCCACTTCTTCGATTTTTTTATTTGATCTTTATGTTCGCATAAGAACGCAAACGCATACAAGAGAAACTGGGACACAACAGACCAGCGAATTTGATTTATTTTCTATAATCATTGTCCTTTTGTTCCTCATTTTGAAGATTGCTGTGAAACTTCGAAAATACTACCCGTGTTATCAGCAACGCCCCTTCTTTTCTTGTAACGTTTTCCACTTTTTCTATCCACTCACTTCCTAGTCCTTCCTTTCTTTCCTCCATAAAACACTTATACATAGCTTCTTTTAATTCTAGCAACCTATATGTCCTATGTTTGTTAGACATGGCCGAACCATTTCCAAACACTGTGGTCCTTTCTTTCACCTATCCTAATACTTTTCTTTTGTCACTTCTCATGTATACCTAATTTCTTACTCCTTCAGAGTTTCTTATGTACATATTCGACGCCAGCCATTTACCTTAGAGGGTTTAACCTTAGTATTTTGTTTGCATTCATCATACATCCCTCATTTACATAAAATATAAGAGGTGAAATAACAAACTCTTTTGCATTCAAACTTGAGCTTCCATATATATTTCGATTGTCTTCTATTTCTCTTTTATTACCTTTCTTCCTATCATTTCTTAACCTATTTCTTCTATCATCCCACTCTCATCTGTTATATTTTCTCTAAAAGTACCAACAGAGAATCAGCGCTTATGGTTAAAGGTAGGAAACTAAATTCTAGCTAATTATTAAATCAGGGAATGACTGGAAGTAATTCAGAGGGAGAGAGAGGAAAAAAGAATGGAATTCTTGGCAATTCTCTTTTCTTATGAAATGTACTTAAGAAAAAATACAGCTTGAATATTCATGGTCTATTTTGGAGTTGTTCAGAAGAGGAGTGGCCAACGGCATGGCAATGATTGAGGATTTGGCCAAACCGTGTTAGGCGGTGTCAATACTGAGATGCGTCGCGCTACGGCGAAACCGTATGCGGTGTCGCACATGGTGATATCACACACAAACCAATGAGAGGTGGGTGCGGCGCTGCCGTTTCCGCCGCACTGCGCCGCAGCATGCTGCGGCAGCCCGACCGCCGCAACGCCGCATCCGTCCTGCTGCCATGGGAAAACACACAAGTTCTATGCACGTGGTCACACCAGACGGCTACGCCGCTCCCGGCGCTCCACTGAACCACTTGTTTTTACAAAGATGTTTGACGTTGATTTATTCATTCAATGCATTCATGCAAGGCCATCACTTTGGGAAAAAGGATGATAAAGGATATTGTGATAAGCACCAAACAGAAAGAAGAAAGATCCAGACAAATCATTTTTAATATCCATTCTTCTGATTACAAGCAACTTAATGATGACGAGAAAATAGATTTCAGACTGCTGACTCTTCAATTCTTTCAAAGCATCCGACGAAAAAAATCACAGAACTTACAGCCAGGTCAATTACCTCAAGTACCATATCTTTCATCTCAGCAGTCCGTAATGAATCCCTCTTATCATTTTCAAAGGTATCCTGCTTCTATGTCAAGCAGTGATATGCAAGCACCATTACATGTACAGGGACCACTTCATATGCAGGCATCATTTCATCAAATGCAGGCACCAGTTCAAATGCAGGGACCAGCTCACATGCAGGGACCAGCTCATATGCAGGCACCAGCCCATATGCAGGGACCAGCTCACATGCAGGCACCATCTCAACTAATGCAGGAACCATCTCTTGTGGAAGCACCATCTCCTGCATAAGGATCCTCTATGCAATCACCAACTCCTGTCCATCATCGTACCAGATACCCAATCGTCCTGTGACACCAGATAACCTCAATTAATCATCTTCACAGGACTTTCAAATGATTGACGCAGTGTCTCCTCAATCTCCTTACTAAACATCTTGCTTCGATTATGAAATAGTTTTTCAAGGAATTCAAGGAATATTTTATTTTTACATTTGATTCTTCTATTTGGATTTGAATTATTATAATATACTGTAGTTACTGTATTACATTACCATTTTTTCCAGTCTGAATAAATCATGTAATAATATTTATTTATTTTTTTACTCACCTTAGTGTAATTGTTAATCTTTCTTCTGGAGATATTGATCTTCGAAACTGTATTTTGCTTCGAGATATGAGGCCTCAGCTCTTCCAGCAGTTCATCAAAAGAAGCTTTAGACATTCGGTAATTCTCGAAAAACCTTTCATCATATTTTCGTATATTCTCATTTAACTTTTCAAATCTTTTACTTGTTTCTCGTTCTGCATTAAATGGGTGAATCCAGTGTTTACGACGAGTTGGCTCTTTCAGTAAGCCCTCTGCTTCTAATGTACAAATAACATTCATTTTGGACAACATGATAGTTAACCTATCTATGCTAGCTGCTTGGGATAGACTGAGCGACTTCGCCGCTTATGTGTGACAGGATGCAGGTGATGCGGAGGTGCCGCATACGGTTCGCCGTGGCGGCGTCGCTCAGTCTACACCGGCCTTAGCAGGTGAGCATAGATAGGTTAACTATCGGCGTTGTCCAAATTGAATGTTATTTGTGCATTAGAAGCATCAGTCACACATAAACTGAAAGAGCCAACTCAGTCTATCCCCAGCACTGGCATTCATATTTAATATCATGTTGTCAAGAAACGTTTGTTAGAATATACAAAAATATGATGAGAGGTTTTTTGAGTAGGGCCAACTGTCTAAACACTTTTGATGAACCCATTTAAGTGCTAGAACGAGAATCTCAAGTAAAAATACAAAGTTTCATGAGAATATCAATATCTCAGAAGAAAGTTTTTAACAATTAAAATACAAGTTTTTCTTTTGATCAATATCTCCTGAAGAAAGATTAACAATTAAAATATAAAGTTTCGAAGATCAATATCTCCAGAAGAAAGATTAACAATTACACTAAGGTGAGTAAAAAAAAATAAATATTATTACATGATTTATTCAGACTGGAAAAAATGGTAATGTAATACAGTAACTACAATATATTATAATAATTCAAATCCAAATAGAAGATTCAAATGTAAAAATAAAATATTCCTTGAATTCTGAAAAACTATTTCATAAGCGAAGCAAGTAGATGTTTAGTAAGGAGATTGAGGAGACACTGCGTCAATCATTTGAAAGTCCTGTGAAGACGTGGATTGGGTATCTATGGTGCCATGATGGACAGGAGTTGGTGATTGCACAGAGGATCCTTGTGCAGGAGATGCTGCTTCCACAGGAGATGGTGCCTGCATTAGCTGAGATGGTGCCTGCATGTGAGCTGGTGCCTGCATATGGGCTGGTGCTTGCATATGAGCTGGTCCCTGCATGAGCTGGTCCCTGCATTTGAGCTGGTGCCTGCATTTGATGAAATGATGCCTGCATAATTATGAAGTGGTCCCAGTACATGTAATGGTGCTTGCATATCAGTGCTTGACATAGAAACAGGATACCTTTGAAAATGATAAGAGGGATTCATTATGGACTGATGAGATGAAAGATAGGGTACTTGAGGTAATTGACCTGGCTGTAAGTTCTGTGATTTTTTCGTCAGATGCTTTGAAAGAATTGAAGAGTCAGCAGTCTGGAAACCTATTTTCTCGTCATCATTGTTGCTTGTAATCAGGAAGAATGGATATTAAAAATGATTTGTCTGGATCTTCTTCTTTCTGTCTTTAGCTTATCACAATATCCTTTATCACCCCTTTCCCAAAGTGATGGCCTTGCACGAATGCATTGAATGAATAAATCAACGTCAAACATCTTTGTAAAAACAAGTGGTTCAGTGGAGCGCGGAAGCGGCGTGAGCCGTCTGGTGTGACCACGTGCATAGAACTGGAGTGTGTTTTCCCATGGAAACAGGACGGATGCGGCGCAGCGGACGTCATTGGTTTGCTGCCGCAGCATTTTTCAAATAGCGGCGCGCATAGTGACACCGCGGCGGAAAACGCATCCAGCGCCGCACTAGTGTCAAAAGACACCTCTCATTGGTTTGTTGTGTAATATCACCACTACTTGCATTGCCATGCAAGAAATCTAATCATGTACTCAATGTTCCACCAATCTTCTGTATCAAACATGGTTTGTGAAGACGCCAAACGTCTCACCATTTCATATATATTATGCTACGCATTGTGCGAATCTCGCATAGTGTGACACCTGGCCTTAGAAGGTTTGCTCACAATATCTTCAGAACCTCAGTGACAGACAGAAGGAGAACCAAAAAAAGAAGAGGTATCTGAAGAGGCCAAAAGAGAGACGGATCCCTTTAATGTTGTTATCCCCTCTGCGAGAAAGACTTCATTAAGACGTCTATCCGCACTCAACTGAGCAGCCACCTAGGTGCCTGGCCAGTTGAAAGGCAAAGCCAGCAATTCCGTCCATCCCAAAGAATGCTGGCACCTTTTATATTGACAGAATATCAAGTTTCAATATTGATTGTCTGTTATCGCCTCATTTATTATGGTGAGAGATTGAAGAATTTTTTTTGAACATTCCCTTTCCATTTCCTTTTATTCCAGAACAAAAGTACTTAATCGCTATTGAATGAACTGGGAAAATGGAAAGATTTGAGTTAATAATTGAATCAAAGTTGTCAGGGAAAATAAAGTGACTTTTCGCTTTGTGATTGAATTTTTTTTGAATCAGTAACAATTTTAGTGAGGTTAATTTCATTTAAGATAGGGTCATTTGCTTTCTTAAAGCTGCATCAAAATTTGCCAGAAAAGTACTCAGGAAAAAGACAAGGTGCTAGCCAAACAAACAACTGTTGTTTTATTATAATGGTGTATTGTGAATGGAGCAGCTGATGCTGTATCAATACGTCAGCGTAAAAGGATAGACTTTACACACATATATACATGTGTGTGTGTCCTTTTGAATCCATGTGTGTATGTTCAATGTATATATATAGGTATACAGGTATAGACATATATGTATATATATATATATATATATACACATATATATATATATATATATATATATATATATATATATATATATATATATATATATATATATATATATATATATATATATATATATACTTTTTACAAATATTACTGCTGTTCATCCTCGTAACTTTTGATTGTAAAAATATCAGCCTGACTGAGACCGGGAAAAGACATTGTCTATATAGGTGCGTCTTCAGTTCAAAATCTTAACGATCCGTTGAGAAGGATAGGTAGCATTTAGCCATTTTTCCCCTATATTGCATGTCTTTTTTTGTTTGGAAAAATTCCATATCAGCCTTAAAAATAGGTGGTCCTAAGGCCCTTTTTCCTTTACCTACCTGTCTCATGTCTCATGGCGAATGTTTTGAAAACAAGAACGTGGACACCTGGACACCTGGTGGGACTGTTCTGACCTAGGCTCGGTCAGTATTTAGGGAACGACTCAGAGAGAACCAAGCAAGCGGAGAGATAACACGTCCAGTTGGACCTCTTCCCCCTTTCTTTGTCTATTATTCTATTAGTGAAGTGAAGAAACAATTGCAAGAACTCCACGTCGGTCGTTGATGCGCACAACTTTTCCTCCGTCCTAAGGTAAAGTCGAGGTTTTGTTCAAAACTTCGCCCATTCTTTTATCCTTTGTTTTCTGTATTTCAAATTTCCTTTGTTTCCCCTTCAGCCACCACTTACGGTATATGTGTTCACAAAGTCTAGATTAAGTCAAATTATTTTATTGTTAGCTTCAACCCCATTATTCCAGTAAAATACCTAGGATTTAGGTAAGCAAAATCAGGTTAAATCTCGATGCTTTTGTATGCCTCGCGTCCGAATGTTTGGAAGAACCGTTGCGTTTAAAATCAAATTCATCTCAAATATTCTTTGTTAAGGTTAATAACCCTTAACTGGCGACCTTTGGCTAATTAACGTCTGTCTTTGAGGTTAACTTTTGGCTTCAAGTGACAGGTTACGTGTAAGCTTGGTTTGCAGGGCCGTAAAAATTACGTAAATTGAATAATACATGACCAACCAAGACCCTTCACACGTAACATTGGCGACCTTATGTAGAATCTAAAGTACATTTTAGAGAAAGAATCTGGAGAAAAGGAAATTAAAATTACATTAATTCCAAAAAAAAATAAAAGTCAGATATTGAATTCCATTTCATTCTTCCAAACAAGGAACCAGGCATAATAATAAGCAGTAAAGAGAATAGTTATAATAACAAGTGTAGCGAGAATTAGCGTAGGTAGGAAGGGTGCGTCGAGAGCAGAGAGTCATAATTTGTAACGTTTAAGACAAGGGCATTTTACCGTGTTCGGACCGTGAGAGAAGTCGTTCAAGTAACGAATCCAAAGGCCGAATCGCGGAGCCCAG
Source organism: Macrobrachium rosenbergii (assembly GCF_040412425.1). Taxonomy (NCBI): domain Eukaryota; kingdom Metazoa; phylum Arthropoda; class Malacostraca; order Decapoda; family Palaemonidae; genus Macrobrachium; species Macrobrachium rosenbergii. The sequence continues at coordinate 55,272,166 of NC_089747.1, forward strand.
TTTCATATACACAAAGTAATTTAGAAATCGCGTCGGCAATTCCGATCGTTATTGTTTGCATATAGCGGGAATCATTCAAAAAACCGTGTCAGTGAAGTAGCAAACGAACTGAAATAGTAATTTTACAATAAAGGTACCATTTTCAACAACGTAAATTTGGTCCAGGCAATCAGCATTTCTATTTCATTGTTTGTTTAATGTCCGGGTGAGAAACGATAACAAAAGACACAAAGTTGTTTGGTAATTTAGTTTTCCATCCGTAACGTAAAACGCTATGCATGATTGGTATATTTAAAGTAAAATCTGGATACCTGCATTTGTTTCGTTCGTTGTTTGAATTTGTGCTAAAAAGAAAATACCCGCCATCTTGATCCGGTTGTTTTGAAATTGTTCGAACTGTTTGTGAGAGAACGGCCATTTTGGGGTTTCCTTCGCAGGCCGAGGTTGTTTTGAAATTTAGGCCTAACGGGACCTTGGCCGCCATCTCAACGACCTTGTTATTGTGACAGACTCTGCCCCGCCACTCTTGGGGCATATATTTTTTTTCTTTTCGTAGTAGAACCCACCTCCTAATATCTTAGCTAGACAGGATAGAAAAACCAAAAGATAATTTAGGCAGGGAAAGTTAGGCCTTAGTTAGGAGTAATAACAAGTTCCTATACGAATACCTACTATAAAATCATATAAAGAAAATTTAAAATTTTTACGATAAACTTTTGTGACGTCGGCTCCCGGGAAAATTAAGATAATAAAGTAATCCCTAAGGAAGCCAAGACGACGCATCTATATCATTTTATTAAGATCCATGCCATTGTGCATGTATAAAATCTTTGTTTACATGTTCTCAAGCAGCAAGAAATTAGCTGATTGAAAATCTCTCTCTCTCTCTCTCTCTCTCTCTCTCTCTCTCTCTCTCTCTCTCTCTCTCTAAGTCATTCAAGTAATTCCTAACCTAAGTGTACGTGACCCTCTTCAAAGAAAGAACGGCCGACACTAGGCTAATTAATTCGAATACTTAAACCAATTAAAAGAAACACCTCTGTCCCACAATAGATGAGGACAAGTTAAGAGTAATTACAATACAGTGATAAACTGTCGGTCACGAGTGAGGCCTGCTATCCAGACCGAAGCAAACAGTAGTTTTCACCCTCTGAAAAAGAAGGGGCCGGTACTGGGACCAGCCACTCACGAGGATCTTTAAGAAAAAAAAAAAAAAAAAACCCAAATTCACTTTATTCCACAGTGCCAATAATTTGCAGCACTCATCACTGGAATAGCTTACTTCTCTATCTCTCTCTCTCTCTTTTACCTTCCCTTTCTCTCTCATTCGATTGTTGCACTCTGCAGGGGGTGTAGAGTGCCTTTCCTCCCATATAGCCTAGTTGGACTCCAGTAGAGGGTCCCTAGGAACACATTGGCACCATAAGTGCCACCAAGCAAGAATCCAGAAAAATAAATAAAACAAAACCAAAGGGAACACAGAAGAGAAAGTTCTTCTGGAACCTAACCTGCACCAGTGCCTAGGGATACTGAGTGCCACCAGTGTGACCTGTACACGGCACACCCAAACTACAGTGCCACCTTTTTGAAAGGGTGCCACGTCATTGAAGAGACACTTCCTCGCTGCCCAAGTACGCCCAGTCGACCCGGTTAGACGCCCTTCCCCACCAGAACCATGGCAGCAGAGCATTATAAAACTTTCCTGGGGCTGGGGACGGCGGCAGGTCTCACCGGCTCTGAACTTACCACCTGGGTTAAGGAGCAAGTGGACGACTTGGCCAAGCGGGAGAAGGAAGAAAGACTCGAGCAGAGGAAGTATGAAGCCGAGCAGAGGAAGTATGAAGCCGAGCAAAGGCAATATGAAGAGGAAAGAGAAAGAGAAGAAAGAAGGAGACAGCATGAGTTAGCCTGCAAGGAAACTGAGTTAGCCCTAAAGGAGAAGGAGCTCGAGCTTGAGAGAGCGAAATGGAGAATGCCGAAGCTATGGCTAGCCATCAAGCCTCCAGTCCTACACCTGCTGCATCAAACGCTCCAATTTCGAGCATCAATTCTCTAGTCCCCAAGTGGACTGAGGACGAGCCAGAAGCATGGCTGGAGGAGATCGAGGCTCTTTTCGATAACTACAGCACCACGGAGACGGAGAGAGCCTTAATACTAGCCAAGCATATGGAGGGAAAAGCCAAGGCAGCGCTTCGCTCACTGGAGAAGAGCCAGAGAGGCAACATGGCGGAAGTTCGTAGAGTCATTACAAAGGCCTACGAGATAACCCCAGAAAAATGGAGACAACGGTTCCGAGGTCTTGCCAAGGAAGTCGGCTGGTCTTGGACGGAATGGGCATGTCACAAAACCCAGTCCGACGCGCTGGTTCGACTCCTTGGCCTGCACGACGTTTGAGGATCTCTTCAATCGGACCATGCTAGAAGACCTTTTCCAATGTGTGCCAGGGCCCCTTGCAGTATATCTTAACGATAAACAGCCCTCCACACTTATGGAAGCTTGTCGCATGGCTGATTCGTGGGAAACCTTCAATCAGTCGCATAGCACCTCTCAGAAGCGAATCATCCCTCCGGCCTACCTCTCGAACTCCACTCGCCCGAAGAATGGACTGCCTAGCAAGACCCTGTGCAACTATTGCAAGAAGGGGGGCCACGCTGAAGCTGAGTGCCGATACAAACTCGGCACTAATAAGCAGCCTAACCCTACCAGCCAGAACTCCGCTCCCGATTCATCTGCTCAGCCCTCTCCTCCAACAGTTACTGCAGGCCACCGAGCCCATCCAAAAGGCCCGTGCAGATCCTGTGGGGCTGCTAGCCACTACAATGCTGGATCTCCGGCCTGTCCACATCATGTCCCCACCACCAAATTTGTCAACCTAATCAGCACTTCATTTTCTGCTGCTGGTCCGCACCGGATCCTTTACCCCGAGAGACTGGAAACCCAGTTCATCTCGGTGGCCCCTCTTCAGAGCACTAGCCTGCCAGTGACCCTTCCGGTCACAGTAGACACTGCGGCAGATATTAGCCTGATCGCCAGGGCCCAAGTGCCAGCCGGTGCTGTGGTTGACGAAGAAACGCGGTGGGAAATGAAGTGGATAGAGGGCCACACCATTACCGTTCCTACGGTCCAACTCCAGGTAATGACACCTTGGGGCACGATACCCCACCGCCTTGGCGTGGTAGGTGGAATTCGGCCCGGAGTGGTCTTCTTGTTGGGTCAGGATCTTCTCTGCGGAAGCCCGTCACCAACGCCACTCCGCAGCCACGTTACCTCCTCCACGGAGGCCCCATCTAAAACTCTCAAAAATGACAAACCTCCACCTTCCGCCCACCAAAGTGGTCCGCGGAAGGGCACAACCCAACCTATTTCAGGCCTAGCCTCTCCAATCGCGAAGGGCTGGCCCACCAAGAGGTCTTCCCCTCCGCGAAGAGAGATTCAGGAGGAGCAGTACCGCTGCAGGACGTGCAAGCGGGCAGACCACTCCACAAATTGGGAGGGCTGCCCAACCAAGCAACGCCCAGCGGACGCCCCGAACAAAACTCTAGGAGAGGCTACGATCTCCTGCTGGGGCAGGAATCTCTGCCGCAGCCAAACCCAAGTCGTCCGAGAGGTATTGCACCTCCGGACCCTTTGTCAGGCATGCCTGACCTCAACTGCTGCCAGTGCCACTTGCGAGCACTGAGCAGTGCCAGACTCCGTCCGCCACGGACGTTGAGCTACCAATGGAAAAGGCCCCTATGCCGGGTCTAAATCATGAGGCGAATCCTCCTCCGGGAGATTTAGGATTCCCCATGCAGTTGATCATCGCGACTGGAGAGCCTCCAGCACCCGAAACTTCTTCTTTGCAAAGATTTGATTTGACTCCAGGGGATGAACCCTGGAGGATCGAAATGGTACCCCTTCCTTGGAAGACCAGGAACTGGCATCCTCGGACGCAGAAGTCGAGATCGCTCTCGCTCCGGTTGTCGCAGCAGCCGGAGTAGGGAGTCCTCCCGCAGCTTTTGCAGTTGCCCTGACTTCGCGCCCGCTAGCCCTTCTGGCCTGTCCCCGGAGTCGGTGCTCATCACCTGCTAGGCCAGCTACTGATAGGCCTTGGAGGAAACCGAAGAAGAAGAAGAAGGGGCGGAAGAGAGCCCAGTAGTTGCCGAGCTATACGCTCATCCTGGCACTAGTGCCCTCTCGGCACAGTGCCCTAACATCTAAGAGTGATCCTGGCCCCTTGCCCAGAGAAGGTAGCCAGTGTGATCTCTTCCTTTTATTTGTACCTAGCCTAGGCCACCTAAAAGCACGGGTACATCAATTTAGTAACCTTGTTCCTTCCACTTACCACCGAGCCGCAGTAATCATGTAAGTAGCATAACTAATTTCAGTAATCTTAACTATTGAGAAACGAGCCACGATGCTCGTGACACGCATGGCCTAAGACCTCAGTGAGGCACCCATTTATCATATGAGGCAACCCTCATGAATTAACTAGTAAATTTTAATTGTATTAAACATAAACCATGTTGTAATTTAGTTAGAATATTAACTCTTATGTTGGTGCTACGGTCGGGTTAGGATAGGTTAGGCTAGGGAATATCATAGAATGTACCACTAGGCTAGGTCTAAAACACATCATGATTGTAGGAGGTAGCCTATAATAACCGTGAGCACCTTCTAGTACTATTAGAATTAGGTAAAGTAGTGATTATAGCTCATATCCTATCTAGGTTAGGTAGTTCTGTAGCTAGGTAGGCTAACCAGGACTAATCTGCTCAGGGGAAGGAGAGTAACCTACGAGAGGCTAACAGCTTGTTTAGTATAGACCTTCATAAAAGGAGTGAAGGCCCTCTTAAGGGGGAGCTTTTACAAATATTACTGCTGTTCGCCCTCGTAACTTTTGATTGTAAAAATATCAGCCTGACTGAGACCGGGAAAAGACATTGTCTATATAGGTGCGTCTTCAGTTCAAAATCTTAACGTCCGTTGGAGAAGGATAGGTAGCATTTAGCCATTTTTCCCCTATAGGAAAATTCCCATATCAGCCTTAAAAATAGGTGGTCCTAAGGCCCTTTTTCCTTTCTACCTGTCTCATGGCGAATGTTTTGAAAACAAGAACGTGGACACCTGGTGGGACTGTTCTGACCTAGGCTCGGTCGGGAACGACAGAGAGAACCAAGCTTCGGAGAGATAACACGTCCAGTTGGACCTCTTCCCCTTTCTTTGTCTATTATTCTATTAGTGAAGTGAAGAAACAATTGCAAGAACTCCACGTCGGTCGTTGATGCGCTAACGTTATTATCCCTAAGGTAAAGTCGCTTTTTGTTCAAAACTTCGCCCATTCTTTTATATCCTTTGTTTTCTGTATTTCAATTTTTTCTTTGTTCCCCTTCAGCCACCACTTACGGTATATGTGTTCACGAAGTCTAGATTAAGTCAAATTATTTCATTGTTAGCTTCAACCCCATTATTCCAGTAAAATACCTAGGATTTAGGTAAGCAAAATCAGGTTAAATCTCGATGCTTTTGTATGCCTCGCGTCCGAATGTTTGGAAGAACCGTTGCGTTTAAAATCAAATTCATCTCAAATATTCTTTGTTAAGGTTAATAACCCTTAACTGGCGACCTTTGGCTAATTAACGTCTGTCTTTGAGGTTAACTTTTGGCTTCAAGTGACAGGTTACGTGTAAGCTTGGTTTGCAGGGCCATAAAAATTACGTAAATTGAATAATACATGACCAACCAAGACCCTTCACACGTAACAATAATATATATATATATATATATATATATATATATATATATATATATATATATATATATATATATATATATATATATATATATATATATATAGTATATTATATATATATATATATATATATATATATATATATATATATATATATATATATATATATATATATATATATATATATATATATATTATTAGGATCTTTGATAAAGTTGTTTTTATGGGCGTTATGGTAGTTTGTTTGTTTGGCTAATCCTCCCCCTCCTCTTATTTTCACAGGAGTGTTTACGTCTGTGTTGGCGTGGCGCCAACCTTTAGTCAGGTTCGGGCAGCAGTAGCGAACAGGTTGTTCTCTTGGGAAGAGAATATTTTTGAGTACCAGCAGCAGTTCGACTTTGAGGACGTTTCTTGGGCAGCCGGTGTTTGGGCCCAGGCTAGAGCAGCGCACCAACGAAGATGGTTGTTTGTTGGCCGCAGGTGGAGACCCTGTCGGCAGTTTTGGCTGGTGCTAGGTGCAGTGGCCCCGTGTCCTTTGTATTTTGGCTTGAGACGGCAGCAGGACGTCGTGATAATACTGGCCTGTTGTCGTTAGTTGGTGGACTTCGCTGGAGATGGCTTTTTTTGTATCGACTGCTGCTGGTACTTTTTTTTGATATAAAGTAATATTGCTTTCTTTTTTTGTGTTTCGTGGCCCGGACCTGGCTCATTTTGTTATGGCCTTCTTTTTGGTATAGATTTTTATTAACTTTAATATTAATAAATCTATTTTTATAGCAAACTCCTGTATTTTTGTTATTCCTCCTCCTTTGTGTGTGCGAGCTGTCGATTAGCCAGAGCAGCCCCAATATTATTTCCATCTAGATCCTATGTTTTTCTTAGGGCCGAAAACTCGGTTCGTGAACATTAGCGACCATGTGACAGGATTGGCTCTGCTCTGGTTGTCGGAGTTTTCACCACATTGGAGGAGGTTGGTTATTTTGAAAAAAAAAAAAATTTTTGTAATTTTTTTTTCTGTCGAGAGGGAAGGTATTAGGATCTTTGGTTGTTTTATGGGCGTTATGGTAGTTTGTTTGTTTGGCTAATCCTCTCCCCTCCTCTTATTTTCACAGGAGTGTTTACGTCTGTGTTGGCGTGGCGCCAACCTTTAGTCAGGTTGGGCAGCAGAAGCGAACAGGTTGTTCTCTTGGGAAGAGAACTTTTGAGTACCAGCAGCAGTTCGACTTTGAGGACGTTTCTTGGGCAGCCGGTGTTTGGGCCCAGGCTAGAGCAGCGCACCAACGAAGATGGTTGTTTGTTGGCCGCAGGTGGAGACCCTGTCGGCAGTTTTTGGCTCGGGTGCAGTGGCCCCGTGTCCTTTGTATTTTGGCGAGACGGCAGCAGGACGTCGTGATAATACTGACCTGTTGTCGTTAGTTGGTGGACTTCGCTGGAGATGGCATCTTTTTTTTTGTATCGACTGCTGCTGGTACTTCTTTTGATATAAAGTAATATTGCTTTATTTTTGTGTTTCGTGGCTCCGGACCTGGCTCATTTTGTTATGGCCTTCATTTTTTTTGGTATAGATTTTTATTAACTTTAATATTAATAAATCTATTTTTTATAGCAAACTCCTGTATTTTTGTTATTCCTCCTCCTTTGTGTGTGCGAGCTGTCGATTAGCCAGAGCAGCCCCAATATTATTTCCATCTAGATCCTGTGTTTTTCTTAAGGGCCGAAAAGCTCGGTTCGTAACATATATATATATATATATAAATATAAATATAAATATATATGTGCGTATAAAACCATAAAACCCGTTACAATTGTAACGGACCTGAGTGGGTCGTTATGCAGGTTCTTTAATATACCAGGACGGGGCTGTCATGACTGACGGCAGATGCAACAAACAAAGGAGGGGAAAACAACAAAAACAATAAAATAAGCTTAATATTAATTTATTTTTACAAATATTTACAAGTGAGACAGGTCTGGTAAAAAGATAAAACCATAAGCATAAAAAAAACCAAGAGGCAGCACTAAACAAAATAAAGTTAAACAAACGATTAACGTTCTAAACAAAAGGTAGCTTAAAATTTAAATAAAAGGCAAATAAAACAACAGCAGGCAGAACGAGAAAAAAAACCAAACATACGTCCTCCATCGGGTCACCAAGACAGCCCTCAGCTGCACAACAGGGACAAGACCCCACAAACCAGAATATCCCGATGGAGACGTCAGGACAGCCTCACGCTGTCATCAAAGATGAGCAGCTCGTGGTCACACGACTACTCATGGTCACACTCCACCTCTACGTCGTGCTCCACTTCGTAGCCGTGCTCCAATTTGCTGCTCAAAAACTCGACCAACGTCGACTCCAAAAAACTGCCTGCTGCTGCTGCCACTGCCGCTACCTTCGCTGCCCTACCAGACCCGACTGGCGAAAGAAAAACGGCAGCTCACCGACGAGAACATCAAAACAAAAAAAACTTGAAGGTAAGGAGGCAGCAATCCACAAATGGGAACTGAGCGGGGAACCAGCAGTTCCCGCAAAACCATCACTTAACGTGACACCTCCCCACCTAAAAGAAAAAAAAAAAAAAGATTTTTTTTTTTTAAACTCATGATCCTCCAATGCCGTAACAACCCCGCCAGCCAAAACAGAGCCGCCCTGTCACGGTCGCCATTGTAACGACCTCAGTAGTGGGTCGTTATGCAGGTTCTTTAATATACTCCAGGACGGGGCTGTCATGACTGACGGCAGATGCAACAAACAAAGGAGGGGAAAACAACAAAAACAATAAAATAAGCTTTAATATTAATTTATTTTTTACAAATATTTACAAGTGAGACAGGTCTGGTAAAAAGATAAAACCATAAATAAAAAAACCAAGAGGCAGCACTAAACAAAATAAAGTTAAACAAACGATTAACGTTCTAAACAAAAGGTAGCTTAAAATTTAAAAAAAGGCAAATAAAACAACAGCAGGCAGAAGAAAAAAACCAAACATACGTCCTCCATCGGGTCACCAAGACAGCCCTCAGCTGCACAACAGGGACAAGACCAAACAAACCAGAATATCCTGATGGAGACGTCAGGACAGCCTCACGCTGTCATCAAAGATGAGCAGCTCGTGGTCACACGACTACTCATGGTCACACTCCACCTCTACGTCGTGCTCCACTTCGTAGCCGTGCTCCAATTTGCTGCTCAAAAACTCGACCAACGTCGACTCCAAAAACTGCCTGCTGCTGCTGCCACTGCCGCTACCTTTCGCTGCCCTACCAGACCCGACTGGCGAAAGAAAAACGGCAGCTCACCGACGAGAACATCAAAACAAAAAAACTTGAAGGTAAGGAGGCAGCAATCCACAAAGGGAACGAGCGGGGAACCAGCAGTTCCTGCAAAACCATCACTTAACGTGACAATATATGTGTGTATATATATATGAATCTTGTACAAAAAGTGATAATAATCATCATATATATATATATATATATATATATATATATATATATATATATATATATATATATATATACTTAATAATTGTATGTATGCATGTATGTATGCACGCTGAGAAATAAATGTGTTTAGTAATGATTTACGACGAGTTAACAGTATTGTCTAATTTCAGCATTTTTATTAACTCACGGTGATTTGTGTGGAGAATATCTAAAACTAACTTTCGCATTACGTTTAATAAATCTACAAACATCTAATACGAGGTCATGGCAGCTCCAAGATCACGTCTATTTCTTTCCTCCATTACAAATGTTTTAACACCATTAAAAGAACCTCCATGAAAATTGTAAACAGCTAAATTGAAATAAACCTAGATTAAATCCTTACTATGGTCATGTCTTCCTTAGATTGGAAGTACCAGACACAGGGTAAGAAACAATTCAAATAAAAATATTGTTAGAGAGAGAGAGAGAGAGAGAGAGAGAGAGAGTCCAGAGAGAGAGAGAGAGAGAGAGAGAGAGAGAGAGAGAGAGAGAGACCTGACAAATTCAAAAAGCTCCCAGAGGATGGGAAACTGATAGTTAAGATTTGCTTTCAAATCTATTTTCTTCTACTTCAATGTGATATAGTTGTTTATGATAAAAAGCTTCATAGAGAGAGATATAGTTAGAGAGAGAGAGAGAGAGAGTAAAGAGAGAGGGTGGGGTGGTGGTCTGTATTTGCTTATCTCCTTTAAATCTGTTTTAATGTTTGATGAAGATTTGCCCTCGAAATCCATGTTTGCTGAGATTGATAACAAGTTTAGAAATTAAAGGGATTTTAATTTGATCTTGGGGTGGATGACACTGATTTATAATCATGGTGGGAGATTTTCTTCTTTGGTGTTGACTTAGAGAATTTAATTACTCATATGGATCTGTTTCCTTATCTGAAAATCATTCTCGTCAAGAAATGGGTGTCAGAGACATTTTTTACTAGCTTATCATTGTTTCCATATCTTATTTTAAAGATCAATAACTAATTTATGGGTCAAGTTAATTTAATCAAGACTTACATTTATGTAACAAAAATTCTTTATGAGGAAATGAAACTGAAACAAAACTGAGATTGGCTCCGCCATGTGACTTCTAGGTGCATAATGTTGTAATGCACAGTTACTTTAGAGATAATATAAATAGATAGAGGTATGCACATCTAATAACTGAATTTCCTACTTGGAATGAGAGAGAAAGAGAGCTATATTATTATTATTATTACAATTATAGAGAGAGAGAGTAGAGAGAGAGAGAGAGTTTGAAGAGAGAGAGAGAGAAAGACAGAGAGAGACAATAAAAAATGAGTATCACAGACATGAAGAGAAGGAATGATGAGGAAGCTTCATTCTGAGAGAGGACAAAAATCCTCAGTGTCTCATTCCTTTCTTTCAAATGTTTGCTAGCTGTATCACTAGTTTCAATGTCACACACACACACACACACACACACACACACATATATATATATATATATATATATATATATATATATATATATATATATATATATATATACATATATACAGTACATGTATTGAAAAAACTTGTACAAATACTAATAATCGGTCGCAGCATTAAAAGAAATCCCTCAATTTTCTCCGCGTTATCAAAATATACGGCTTTAATGTTCACTGAATCCTGTTTTCTGGGGAAGGATATGAAATATTACAAAAATCGTAAGAAGAAATATAAAATCTTCTCATATTTTTTCATCGTCCCCCTTCTTTATCTTCTTTGCCCTTGTTCTCTTTTTCCCTCTCTTTTCTCCTCCTTGTTCCTAGTGAGTTTTGGCAATTTGGGAATCTCTGGTTCATTCAACATGACCCCATTTCGTCGAAAGGGTTCCGTTGTCGTCGCTCGAAAGAGTTTCAGATTTGCGAAAATGTTAATCCCTCTCCAGGACATTTTTGTTTGACCTTCTTTTTCTTTGCAAATGATAGAAAACAAATTTCACTGTCACTGAGTTTCCAGTAATATATTAACCCTGATTTGTCGTCACTGGAAGGAGTTTCATTACCGCGAAAAGGTTCATTCATTTCCAGCGATTTTGTTTGACTGTTCTTCCTCTTTGTAATGTAGAACAAATTTCATAGTCATTTAAGTAACATATTTATATAGCTGTCAACGGCATGAGAGATTTTCACCTTAAGTAGAAAATGATACAACGGGAGAGCGGTGTTTGGAATTTGATAAAGTACCTCAACAGCATTTGGATTTTCATCGAAATGAGTGAGTTTTCACATGAAAATTTAATCGTAATATGCTAATAAATTAACAGTAAATCAAATATAACTATTATTTATTATGGATTATATTCAGTTCTTTTTTTACATGTCATTACAGAAATTTCTAAACAATTTTCCTTAACTGATTACAATTGTACTGATGATAAATCGTGTTAATATGCATTGCTCTCTCTCTCTCTCTCTCTCTCTCTCTCTCTCTCTCTCTCTCTCTCTCTCTCTCTCTCTATATATATATATATATATATATATATATATATATATATATATATATATACTACATTTCCTGACTGCATTTGAATGATTTGCTTGTCTGACTATGAGTTCTAGACGATCGAAATGACACATATATGAACATAGAGAAATAAAATCCACAGGAATCCCTCTCAGCGCATTTCATACCTCGACATCAACAAAGAGCCGATTGCAATTTTTTCTCCACATTTGCAACGAACGTGGAACGTCATTTCGCCCTGATTTCCCCAACCCATTAGAAGCGCGTTCAGAAGGCAGAGGAACATTTTCTCAATTTACTCATTATGGTACCGAGAAAGCGCTCGCTTGTTTAATTTAACCGGTGGAAATCTTCGCTTTAAATTTTCGTTCGTCTTTCTTCGGCTCTTTCACGATTTCTAAACTTTCGTTTTCCCTCTTATTTCTCATGAAAGGATCAGACATAATTGTATTTATCGTAAATTGTATAATTTCCCGATTACGGGAAAAAGATGTCGCCAGTTAGGAGACCCTACGATTCAAGTATTTTACTTTTGAAGAAGTCATTTTTTTTTAAAACTACTGACTTCAGGAATTTATTTTGATTAATTGAATTTGTTAATTAAAAAATTTTTATAGACACACACACACACACACACACACACACACACACACACACACACACATATATATATATATATATATATATATATATATATATATATATATATATATATATATATATATATATATATATATGATAGGTGTGTGCCTTGAAGAGGTTTCTGATCACATTTTGGCAAAAAGAGACTGGTGGTGCCTCTCTCTATGTCTCACCTACAAGTTGTTTCTATTTGTATTACTTAATTGAAAATCAGCGTGGAGGAGAAAACTGATTCTATTAAAGCTTTTTTTTCTGACGCTTATTTTCAAACAGTTGACAATTTAAGTGAAATGTAACTTCTATATACTGTGATTATGTCCTGTGTCTTTTATTATAAACTGTAATAATAATAATTATTTAATAATAATAATTATTATTATTATTATTATATTATTATTTATTTCGTATATCATGGAAAAATAATTACCGACACGCTAAGTATCTGCTTATAGATTAAGCTATATCTAAAGCAAACCTAATAATAATAATAATAATAATAATAATAATAATAATAATAATAATAATAATAATAATAATAATAATAATAATAATCTATTTCGACGTAGTTGATTGCCAGCTAGTAAAATCAAAAGTCCTCGCTTTTCTGTCAGAGGTGTTTACTTGTGCTTTTTTAAATGAACTATTTTACCAATGCAACACCATCTCTTTTCATTTAAACGTAATCAGTACGACGGGAAGACTGGTATGTCTTAATTTACTTCTGCGGAAATGAATCTTGATGATTCGATCACTAGGGAAACTAATTTTGAGTCCAACTTGTATTTTTTCGTTTCTAAATACGAAGCTTAAAGACACATTTTGAACAGAAACCCTTTCAGAAAGCAGTTCTGTTTCTTTTACAAGAGGTAGGTAGAAATTCAAAAAAAGTTGTTATATAATAAGTCATCACAGAACCTTCATTGACATTATTGTTTATGATGTTAAGTCAACCAAACCAGCGTGATACACAAACTCGTAAATCTTCACCTATTAGAAACCTGAGCAGACATTTTAAAAGACGAAACTGGACAAACAGTTGTCGTAGAAATCTGTCTTTTTTGAGTTGGGTTGCCATCAGGGATTTGAAAATTCAATTTGCCCCTGTTGGGTTATGGTTACAATTCACGTGATAAGCGGATAATGGAACGAACTGAAAAACCCAGAGAACAGGAAGGTCGAAACGTGCTGCAGAATTCAAAGGAATTAGCTGAATTTCACAAAAAGGAGAATTGCATCGACAGGTGGGGATGGCTTATACTTTTGGAGTGATGTTTAAAGGTCTCTATTAGATTATTCCAGGATTTTGTCTTCTGTTTCTGAAGATTAAGATCCATTTTGAGTTTTTTCATGAAAAACATCTTTGTACATGTCTCGTAAAATTATCTTGGATGATTTAAATAAAATTTTTTCCGCATTTGATAATAGGGGTTTACTTGCCTCTAGTATAAAGGCAAAACACTAAATAAGAAGAATATTATTAATTTTAAATGCTAAAAAGTGTCTTTCATGAAGGGCTTGTAAAAGTCAATCAAATTTATGGAAGACTTGACACACTTTTACCTGGAATTTTCCACCTTTTCCAAAATATATTTCGTTGTTACTAGTTAAGTGAAGCGTTCTAGTTTCAGGGACATTTCTATTCTGTCCTTCATTTATTACTAAGAAATGAACTACCCATTAGAAGCCCTGTTAAGAATCCAAAAATGAATGGGTGCTATATGGATTTACGTACTCATCTGGTTTCATACCCCTAATTTGTGATTACGAATAAATGGAATGTTGTGTTGTATAAGAACTAAACGATAATCCTGCACAAAAAATTCGCCATCCAAATCTAAAGCACTCCGTATGTCTGTGAAAAAGTGAACACAAAATGAAATATAGAAAAAGTGGAAAAAATTAACACAGGTTGGAAAATATTTTGTTCCTGGATTTTGAAAGTATCCGGAACCGGCACTTCATCCAGGGAGACTCTGAAGCATTGTCAACTAAACTTGAAGGTTCCACAAGAATCTTTGGTTCTGTGCGCAAGAGAAAAGGATGATGAAGAAGAAAAAGAATAAAGTGAAGAAAAATAAAGAGAAAAAGGGGTCATTTTTAAAGCTGTGAGTTTCCAAGACGACACCAGGCTAGGGACCAAGTCCTTCGCGGAAATGCAAAGAATTAAGTCTTGTTTATGGCACTGTGATGTCAACGGAAGAATATCTAATAATTGGAGGAGGACTAAAATTGGGCATTTATAATAGGGCGAAAAAAAACTGCATTTATTCTGTCTGTTTTTCTCTCGTATGGATATCACCGTAAAGAATATGAAATTCTTCTGAATTTATATATATATATATATATATATATATATATATATATATATATATATATATATATATATATATATATATATATATATATATATATATATATATATATATATATATATATATATATATATATATATATATATATATATATATATACAGTATATATCAATGAAAAACATTTATTCATAGGTGTTCTAATCCTCCAGAGCCACTTATGAATTTTAAAAAATTTCTCTATCAGCTAATCATTATGCACACAATATAGCAAGAAGAGACGGCATATACTTAGACAACTAAAGCTGTTCACATACTTTCTCAAGAGGGTCCTGTAGCAGTGGTACTTCTCTTGGCAGAAGTCTTTGTTCAGATTCATTTGCTAAGTATTACAAGCGTCTTCCATGAGGACGTCTTTTTCACAGATTTACTTGACAGATGCCAAGAAAAACAAAGGGGTATACGAAAATGCGGAACATTTCTCATTTCATTCCTTTGTGAGATCCAGGAAACGAAGTATTCTGGAACACCTGTTAAACAGACGAAGCCAAACCAAACTATTTCGGAACGGATTCCAGGCGAGTTTCTCTGCGCAATTCGAGAGCCACGAGTCATCGTATCTCTCCGGCGTGGCCACTTAGCTAACACCCATATATTGGCAAGCAGAAAGGGTCGAATTAATATAACCAAAGGGGAAACAAAGGCACCTATTGCAACGCATAAATGATATACTAATATTCAATCAGTTTATTTTATTGTTGAATGCAGGAAGAGAAAGCTCGTGTTTCCTTCAGTATCGAACTACCTGAAACAGAAGGAGGAGCTTTATCATTACTCTGCCCTTTGGGATCCTTCATTAAGCTTGGATTTGCTTTTAAGATCAAGTCGTTATCTTCCGTCTGAACGAGAAAGGGTTCTGCAATGAATACATGAATACTGAATGCATGTAAGAAGGAGAGGGTCTCTCTCTCTCTCTCTCTCTCTCTCTCTCTCTCTCTCTCTCTCTCTCTCTCTCTCTCTTATATACATACATGCATGCATACATACACTCACATGTATGTATGTATGTATGTATGTATGTATGTATGTATGTATGTATGTATGTATGTATGTATGTATGTGTATGATACTAGCACATGAACGAGTACCGTTCATATAGACTTGTTACATTAATTCAGGATTCTCTTTCATTAAACATCTGAGGTGATTTCAGTCCGGACATAAAGGCTCTCCCGACCGTGGGTGGAGGACATCAATAAATAAGAATTCATATATTGAACAAAGTCTCTCCTCTCCGATACATGCCAACGTTAAGTATTTATTCCCAGCCTTTGCGATCTTTTGCTGTGAATGACCTGGTTTTCCACGAGCAAGTGCTTGTAATTGAAATTTGGATATATTTGTGATGGCAATAACTATGACATGGTCGAGTTTATATTATCAGCTGATTCAACTTTGATCTCGGTGCACGAATGTAGATTTCAGATTTCAGGATATCTTAATCAGTAGACGATACTCGACGCATATGAGTTTTCTGCGGGGTTGTTATATTATCGGCCACTTTTTCTTCTTACGGAAAGATGAGCCTAATGCTGTCAGTTCAGTGACATTCTCAGAGATGGAAGGCTAAACGTCTTCTTCGGTGAGCCTCTTTGCCTTTTCTCTAAGGTATCGCAAAACTCACTTAACGATTTTTCAACTTTAACTGCTATGGTATTCGAATCTCTTTTTTTCATCGCTTGTCCATTTAAATAGCGTCAAGATAAAAAACATGTTACTAATTTCCCTGGTTTTACATCTCCTCTGATTACCTGGATGAAATGACCTTCAGATATTTGTCCCTTGACCTCAACAACATCGCTCCTTGCTCTTTTAACCACATACCCTATCCGACAGAGGGAATAATTAAGAGAGGAAGTCCTCATTTTATTGAGATTTTTTTCAGGAAGAAGAAGAAAGACGAAAACAAACAGGAAGCTTCCGCTAAACTCTGGCGTTCAGTGAAGATTTCCGTCGAAGTGTTGTGGAACTGACATTTCTTCAGTCAATCAACGCCATGACTGGATTCCTGATGTACATGGTTTTAACCAAACAAAAATTTCGTACTAATTCGCATTACGTAGATGGACAGCAGAGTGTCACATTTGCACCACCATACTAGAAGCAGTATAGGAATGTCCTTTGTGCATATGTAAATATTCACGTCGGGTGACAGAGAATACATGTTTCAGAAATGGCTTGACATGTATAAAAGTGGGCTAATACATAAAAAAAAAAACAGCTGCTAGGCCGGGTAGAAGAGCCATCTTTAAAACTAACAAATTCTGATGTGTAAAAAACTGAAAACATGATTGGGAAGTCCTGAGGTGTTGGCAAACAATGAACGTGAACTCAGTTGGAAGTGAACAAATGAAATGTTTGTTTAAGACGTCAGTTCAATCATTACGTCAAATTATTCACGCAAAATATATTATTTAATGCCAGTTATTGTTCTTTGGGATGGCTTTTTTTTGGTGGGTGGTAATGGACTTAAGAAAAACTTAGTTTTTTCTGTTTTAAAAATAAAATATTATTTTCCTTTTACAAAAGCTGTCATTTCAGTAATAAATTACAATAATTTTCAAAGAAAACATTAAACTTCATGAATTACTTATCAAATTAATAAGTGATATGAAATTGTTTGGTTTTAGTGGATTCATTACTAGAAAAAAGCTGATCTGGTTTAGTCAAACAGATGTCCAAGCAAGGAGCAAATCAAGTCGTGCTCTCTATTGACGTTTCCTGGATTCAGGTGGATCAGTGTCATTTCCTATTCCCTTATGTAGGTATATGAAAGACATGTTCAGTATGATGTATGAACCTTTATATATATATGTATTACGTTCTTTTATGTTTCATGTCCGTTTACAGTATATATCTGCCTAATGTATTAAATGTATGTCATTCCAATGTATTTATCATGTACGTTATGTAATGACTGAACCTTGTCCGTCTGGCAGTAATGTTTCGCCAGTACGGGACCGCTCTGTTTCCCGTGTAGACACATAATTTGTACCTCTGTGAATTTGTCAACTCCACTAGACATTAAGGACCTACTTTTTATATTTCGGTGTTTTTCATCCCCAACCTTTAGTGATAAGGATAACGCATCGAACACACACCTTATATCGATTTATTTATCACCTCTGCTTATAACTTGTCTCTCTCTGCAGGGTGATTTCCCTCTGGAGCCCTCTTGGGTTTATAGTCCGGTGACTCTCTCCACTAGGGTGTTCAGTTGACGATTAAAAGAAATGTATGAATAAATAAATGAATAAATAAATAAATACATAAATAAATACATAAATAAATAAATGAATAGATAAATATATAAATACATAAATAAAAAAAGAAAGAAACATGACATATATCTCAAACAAATAATAAGAATTCATGTTTAAGTAAAGCGTTAAGATCATCAGGTTCCAATTAAGTTGAAAGTATCAATGACAATCTTCTGTCCATTCAGTATCGAATCTTGGTTCTTGTGGTCTGTGACCGAGGGATACCATCAGCCAATTACATAATAAGCCTTCAAGTCGCAGAGAAAGTCTTAAGACTTTCGTACTCGCTATTCCTTTCTAATTAACAATTTTCTTCTTGCAACCTCACGTCAAGCCTAAGCGCAGCGTAGTTATGCAGTATTTGTAAAGTTTTTCCAGTTACAATGATCAAGTTTTGTAAAGAATCATTCCATACTTATAGGATATATATTCCTTGCGAATGACGTGTCTGTCTAGGTTACAATCGTTTTTATTTTCCTCCCTGACATTTTAAAAGTAACAAAAAACTATTTCATTTTCACCACGTTATTTTCTCCAGTTTTCAAGATAACGTCGCAGCAAATCTGAATAATAAAACTGAAAGCTATAAAAATCTTCAGGGAGTAACTACTGACATTTTTCTCTTGCTCCGGGTATTTACACCACTTCTTTACCCTGCCAATTTTACGTGCCGCCGAGTTTTCAGGGTAACGCGTGACTTTTACAGATGAGGTTGAATTCGTTTTCATTCTTATTTTTGTCTCGATAGAAAGTTCCTGGGGAGGATTTTGTTCTGTGGAGGAAAAGACACGGAAGTGGACGCTCAGACTGAGGATAATTACTGAAAGAAAGGCTTCACGCATGAGCAGCACGTTCCCTGTAAGGATTTTCAGTTTGTGAAGAAAAATACCTGACACTACTGTTAAAATTGAAAGTTGTAGAAATTGAATTTTATTAAGTCTGCCCACTGCCAGAATGGGAACAGATTTAATTTTATATATATATAAAAAGTAGAATAATCAAGTGGACGAGTAAACACATTAAGGTGGAAAATTCAGCGTTCAAGATCACAATGGTATGATAGATCATTTTTGGATTTGTAGGTACAACAGGGATGAAAAGATTACGATATCTTGTATTTCAAGTTTCTTATGTGGGTAAATATCGTTTCAGTTTAGTAGTTTTAACTGATTTTTGCCGTAATTGATTAATCCCTATGGTCTAATACAATTCCGCAAAACTCAATAGCTTTTGACTTCTTTAGCCATATTGCAATATTTAGTGCTATGTTTTTAAGAAATTATATTTTTAACAAATACATTTTTACAGATAAACAGGGAAGGGACGGACTGTAGTGAAACCAAATGAACCAAGCTTACGGAAAACAAAACAAAAATACATAAAAGTAAGGAACGAAGACCACCTGTAGGGAAGAGTAGAAAAAAATTCCTCCCAAGAAATATTTTCAAACTTATCTATATTTCCTGCCATGAAAATCCCATTTACATTAAAATACGATTTAACTAAAAAGAGGAGTATCGCAAATAAAAATAATCGTAATATTTCATTTTTGTTGATAAAGTAGTTGGAGAATATATAATTTTTTAACGAGTTGATTCTTGAAGAGCAATTTTATAATACAAAATGTTAATTAGGCAATGAGAAGAGAGAGAGAGAGAGAGAGAGAGAGAGAGAGAGAGAGAGAGAGAGAGAGAGAGAGAGAGAGAGAGAGAGGCCGGGGGGCTTGGACCATGCTGATAGTCAGAAACAGAAATCTAAACAAATGAGTAAATAAGGCCTCTGAGTATTTCTGTTGACATATTTATAAACTCCTGTTATCTGTTGATTTGGTATTAATTGACCGAGAGAAATTATTAGAACTTTCTTATTTTCAAATCATATGGCAAATTGTCATAAACATAGGCGAGATATCCACGTACAAAATCGCAAAGGTCTCTTTTCAGTCCTTAAGGACCCACCAAAGAAACAGTAACATTTATAGTTTTGGGGTCACGTACTTACTCCAAACCAGACAGGTGAAAGCAGCAGTTTGCTGCAACATTTACACCATTATGCACACACTCGAGTTGGGGCGGGTTCTGTTGACACTAGAACATTCGAGAAGTTGAAATTCTCGGATCTTTATCCTCTCGGAATTCTTTTGGGGGATTTACCGCGGCTTTGTTGCGCTATACTCTTAACCTGTTTAAAAAGGAGATCTCTGCTGATGGAATTTCTTATTACTGTTTACACATACACACACACTATCTATCTATCTATCTATCTATCTATCTATCTATCTATCTATCTATTATTATTATTATTATTATTATTATTATTATTATTATTATTATTATTATTATCTGGTAGTCAACCAGCTCGGAGGAGTCAGATAAGAAAAACCAAATAATTGCCGCTGAAATTGATGTTATTGCATAATTGATTTTACAAATATACAGTCTCAAGTCAAGTTGGACGTAGATGCCTTCAAGGAAGAGTCTGATTTTCGCAATTTCAGCTCGACAAAGTCAACATTGGCGTCACGGAAGGAATGGAACCACAAAGGGTTTGGCAAAATGAATTCTGTGTGGTGTATTCACTCAGGAAAATGCGCATATCTGTGTTAGACTGTATTTCAAAGCCTCTTTTGTTCAAGATCTGTCAACCATCAGCTGTTTGATAATATATAATCGGACTTTTCTGTAGAGTATTTATTACGAAAAAACGGCTATATTTACTTAAGGTTGTATCTTAAATTACGTCTTATTCTTGTTAAAAAACCGACAGTTATATATTTTTAATTTTTTAAAATGATACAGTGACGTATAAAAAATATTTATACAAAGAGAATAAACCGAATCCTTCGTTTTGGTAGTCAAAGAAAGCCAAATTGGTTGGGGAATTCAGCAAATAAAAGTAAGACTTGCTGCAGCTGTAAGAAAATCTTGATGTGATTTGCAACAGAAAAGAAAAATAATTTCAATACAAGTGCTATTTTGTATATCATATTTCCCTCCTCAATTTTCATAATTTTGTGGAAATCAGAGAGAAAGAGAAGCAAAAATTACTTCGACATAAAACGGATCCTCGCTCTACAATATCTCGTTTACGACTAATAAATATTGATAATGAATTAAGCTTGACTGGTCATAACCTCAGGGAATGGTAATGGCTCGTATTGACTTATAATTGCCTTTGTGTTTGTGTTCCTGTTCATTACTCTTTTGCTATTTATCGAGAAACTGATTCCGCTGTAACCCAATACGCACCCTCCAGGCATTTAACCGAATTAACATTGACATGAAACAAGATAATAAGATTACGATCTCACACCTGAGAAATAATAATTTTTAATTTTTTATTTTTGGAAAGAGTTAAAATTAACGCAGCGTAAGGTCGTTATTGTAAAACAAAGATGTCAATAAAATATAGGTAAATATAAGATGGAAAAAAACGATAATATTTTATTCATGGAAAGACTGGAAAGTAGCGCTACTTAAGGAAAACTGTTTTAGGTCATGTATGTAAATAATAAAAGATTGACAAATAACCATAAATTAAAAAAAAAATTGCAATCAGTGGGAGACTGAAAAGCCGCGAAGATGTTAATTCAGTTTTCAATAGTTTTATTTACTTGGAATGAAAGCCCTTGCAAAGAATATCACCTGACCACACTGACTGAAGTATCATTCTAAAAATTATGATTCCCAGATAGATCCGGGAGGGGGCAGAAATGCTCAATAGCAGCGATCAAGCGTCGACCGCTGGAAGAAATCCTTCCTCTGTATTGTTTGTCCTGCATCCATTATTGAACCAGAAAATTACCTAATATATAAAAGTTTGTAGATAATGAGCTGAGATTTTTCTGTCAAGGTCTTTGCTAATTTCACTTTCTTTTTCATTTATTATTTTTGTGGCGGGTAAATATTCTTCACCGAACTTTAAGCAAAGTTAAATAGAAATATTTATTTACTCGTGTATCTATTTATTCATCGACAGCAACTTCATATATCAATGAGAGTGATTGTCTCAGAGGCGTTTTTTTATTAACAAGTTTATATGTTATCAAACAGCTGATGGTTGGACAGATCTTTCAGCTCTCTTCCTTTTTAGCAATAATGAGTTTTCACGTTGATGATGAAGTGTAAGACTAAAAGCAAATATCTTCAAGCACAAGAAATAAACTTAAAAATTTCTTGTGCGGTGATGATTAAAACATCTTACGTCTAGAGGAAATAATTAATATTTTCCCTTCCCTCAGTGAAATAAAAAAAAATAATCTAGTAGCACTAGAATTATTTATAACGAATTAATTAAGCTTTTTCAGTCCATTCATAGGATACATTTACATGCGCGCAGTTCACAGTTTACTGCTTGTGAGGACAACCGTATAGTACAGCAAATATTCTTGTCCCACGAAACATTATTTCACTCAATACATTATTATTGTTAAAAGCCTTAAAGACTATACGCTGAATTTATAAAGTGAAATAATTCAGTCAAATGGTCCGAAGGCGATGTGACCTCCTTTTCAAACATTATATATAGACCGAAGCTTAATTTTCAGATGCCTCGTTTCCCACACAATAAATTAAGAAACTTTTTTAATTCATTAACTAAAAAAACTAGAACTTTAAGGCAACTGGTAAGCAATGTTAATTTTTTAGAGAATAAAATGCGATTTTTTTAATTCAAGAAAACATTGCACAGTATAACTTCAAGGCAACAGCAAAACGTTGTTAAGTTTTTTAGACATTAAACTACGAACATTTTTGTTATTCATACACAAAAAAAAACCTAGTTCTTCAAGGCAATTGCCAAGGCTTGTTATTTTTATCAGAGAGCATGAGTTAACTATGTTATGATCAATGCGCTGGATGGAATATGCCTATGTTTTCGTTTGCGATGAGACCCTGATGTAAAATAACTTTTTTATTAGAAAAAAAAACTTTGAAGTTATCAGGTGAATTTTCTGTAAGATTAGTGGAAGTTAGTTTTTGGTGGTACCAGCCGCTCGTTATATCAAATTGCGAAACAGCTGAAAGCACAAAGGGAACGGCCCTCATACCGGCAGAACTGATTTTTTTTTTTTTTTTTTTATATTTTCAATAAAATAGTCTTCGATATCAGGTGAAGCATGTGCTGCATTTACTTCTGTGTATAATTTTATATATATATATATATATATATATATATATATATATATATATATATATATATATATATATATATATATTTATATGTGTGTGTGTGTGTGTGTGTGTGTGTTTGTGTGTGTATGTGTGTGTGTGTGTGTAATACGGAGCCTTAACCCATTTTTAACATATATTACTATGGAGGCATTGGGTATAATATTTAACTTGATATCCAATAATATTTGCAGTATTAAGATTTTTGCAATTTTAATCCTTTGGTTGTTGGGGAAATATGAAAGAAACATTATTATTATTATCATCATTATTTCGCTAAAATGAGACTATAAACTAGTTTTGACCAGAACACAGATGTAATATAAATACAAATAATGATAACAGATTATCTTGTTCATAGAGCTTTGCTCGCAGGATTCAGTTCACTGCGAACTGATTTTCCCTCTGCGTTATCCTCATTCCCTTTAAGAGCCGAGATTATCACTAATGGCTGCGATATCATAGCTGGATTTTAAATCAGTGAACATTAGTTTTTTCTATGATTTGCTCATTTTCTGTTTCAGGCATTCAGAACGACAGTTGCAATGATTTTGCAACACCCGGACATTCAGGATCATAATTGCTTCGATTTTGTAATATCCGGGTGTATACACTATATAGAAGAAGGCTGTGAAATATAATACGACTTTTAAGAAAGTTAAACATTCTGACATTGGCCGTGCTGTCTATCCATAAAATAATCAGCTTGTATATGTGCTCAGCTTTATATCACTGTATACAATGAAAGCTGCCACCTCGCCGCTTCGCTCATTCATCGTTCCAGAATTATTCGCCAAACTGGAACATAATGTCTGATTAAACGAAGGCTGAAATTCTGCAGCGTTTTCTCAGTACATTTGCCCATAAGTCGACAAATGTTTTAGTAACTCAGAGAAGGGATTGGGAGAGGAGTGTTACAGAGAAGGGACTGGGAGAGAAAAAGGAAAAGTAAAATAAAAAAGAGAGAGAGAGAAAGAGGAAAGGAAATGACAGTAGGCGCGTCCTTCAGGCACTTTTGGCCTCAAGAAGAATGGACTCTGGGCTTTGGTGGGAAGGGAAAGGTTGAGATAATCGGCAAATTAGGGCAGGCTCCTCTTCGAAACAACAATTAGTTCTTACCGAGGATGTCCTCCGGGCAGTTTCCTCGAGACAATGGATACGAGGAAGAATGTACCTATTTTGGCCCACAGTGTAAGAGAGAATGGCGTTTCAATGCGTTCGTTCGGAAAAAGTTGGAAATAACACCAATTAAAGCACATGTACTTGCACATTAACGTTCACGTTTTCTTTTTTTTTTTGCCGGCAACATTATGCGATCAAGAAAGTGTGAAGAGAACTCTCTCTCTCTCTCTCTCTCTCTCTCTCTCTCTCTCTCTCTCTCTCTCTCTCAGAAGTATTTGAAATTCTGAATGGAAACTCTTTCTGGGGAAAAAACAACCACTCAAACATGCAAGTTTAGAGTTAAGGCAGAGTCAATCACGGTACTTTTAAAGTATTTTCAAGGGTTTGTAAAGCAACAGTAATCTGAGGAACAGTGAAGAATATAAATCTCTCTCACAAGCGGACTTCACTAGTGATTACAAAATCAATGACAGTCATTAATTAAACTAAATCATGATAATAAAGTAAGTCCAAAACTTTTAAATCAGTAAAAACAGCTGGAAATTCAAAATACTCTATGAAGGCAAATGATAGAGCAAAGGATCTCTGAAATACCGATAAGCCCGGATTGCAACAAAAGGGGAAGTTTGAACTGAAAAATAAAGACATTTTCGATTACCGATTCGTTGTTGGAAAGGGAAGGCTTGCTGCAACTGAAGATTAAAGGGACGCAGGAGGAGGATAAGACGCTTAGGAGACAAAGAAGGTGCCGAAATGTTTGATGAGGTGAAAGTGGAATTTTATCAGAGGATAGAATCAAAAGATTTCAGGGAGAAAGAAAAACGAAGAAGGGTAGGGATGAAGTCTCTCAAAGAGGATGCATTGGAAAATGTTTTTCCTGGAAACATTAATGTGAATAGATCATTAATGACCAATGTCATCATGCAGCTATCAAATATTGTTCCATATTGCCTACATTTCGACTTTACATGAAATTCGCTTGGTTTTATGTGTGTGTGTGTGTGTGTGTGTGTGTGTTGGTATACGTATTAGGTGTACATTTTTGTAATATAAAATCTGTAGAGATATCTATTAAAAGTTACCATATTAATTTTATTTACGCATATATTATGGAAAATAATTAACGCCCAGTTTGCTTTCAGTTCGCAAAAACTATCCATTTTAGGAGTTAATTAACCCTAATGCATCCAAGCCAAATACTGTGAGCACAATCGACGACAGAAAAAACATCCCAGGCCTATCACTGTTGAACTCCCTTAGTCTGTGGTGTCTGCACAATCCATGTCCAAGATGAGGTGTGCGCGCGTATGTTTGCTCATTATGAAGCAACATTCAGGTAAAGTTTGCGCTGGCCAGCCATTGTGGAGCTAATCACCATGGGCCCGTGTCGACGTGTCACACACTCTCTCTCTCTCTCTTACCTCATGCACTTAAGGTAACGACCTCCTCATGTTTTCGAGGCCACATCGCGGGTGCCTGTGAAGCAGAGTTTTGAGGTTATCAATTCTAACACGATGAAGCGTTCTGGTTTCCAATTCTACTAAATGAATTAATTGTCCTCACTCGACTTTTGAATGGGACAGCAAGGTAGGCACTAATTGTACTAGACTGTAAACTATTACTGCAACGACTGTTACTTTTTCTGATTTCATGGGGCCCTCTTAATGACGACTTCGATAGCAATGAAAACCATCGCTGTAAAGCTCCTTCGACAATTTATATATACAGTATATATATATATATATATATATATATATATATATATATATATATATATATATATATATATATATATATATATATATATATATATATAGTCTTCAGCTTACGTATAGAAAAAAAAACATACAAAAATTAAATAGAGATAATGATGTGCATTATTATTAATATTAATGAGCGGCATAATTAAATGGGAGATTTCTTATCACTTTTAACCTTCATTAGAATTTCTGCATAACCAATGCAATATAAAATTTATGCTGAATGTATATAAACTATTAATCCACGTGATTTAACACGCACTAATTAGAGTATGTAATATTCTGTCAGCTGTTTTGAAATACATTGGAATAAACAGAACTACTGTATTATTTTCACTGGTTTAGATTAAAATGAAAATGATCTTGTTCCGTTCGATGTTCATCATATCTAAGCGTAAACAATTCTCGTAAATGGCATCTGTAATGAATGAAACTGATTATTAATCAGAGACCAATGAGTTTCAACTTCGCTTTCATTAATTCTGTAAAGCCCACGATAAAAAGATCAAATTAGATTTAAACGACGGGGTTTGGTTTTTCCAAATAATTTGATCACAGGCGCCCCCCCCCCCACCTCCCGCCCCATAAGAAAAGAATCTTCATTTATTGTCAAGAAAGTCAGACCACTTAACAGAGGTGTTACAGGTTTAGTTCCCCATCAAAATAATCCTATTTTGACGAAAAATGTTTGCGTGTTTTTTAGATATGAGCTTACCTGGAAAGTATTTACTCCATACTGGAATATGCCATTGCCTCTTATATTCTCTTAACTTATAGGATAAACTAAAGAACATCAGCAAATGTGCAAATGAAAAAAAAATCCTTCAGATTTTTAAACATATGTGCAACAATTTCCAAGTTTTTTCTAGTACATAAATTCATTCATTTGTGAAGTCTTCTGTTGATCAAGATATCTGATTAATCTCAGTGATATTATTCTTTACAAATACTGATGTTAGACATGAAAAATAGAGAGAGAGAGAGAGAGAGAGAGAGAGAGAGAGAGAGAGAGAGAGAGAGAACCAACAAAGAAGATGCAACCAGGGCTAAAACGTGTCACCTTCTTGAGTGGTCGTTCTCTGTAAGAGAGAGAGAGAGAGAGAGAGAGAGAGAGAGAGAGAGAGAGAGAGAGAGAGAGAACTCTCCCTCTTGATGCTTCAATGAGTTAACATACTTTTTGGGGGGGGAGGGGAGGGTGGCAAAACTGAGCTTGGGAGAGAAGCAGTGACGAGCTTAGAGCGACCAGAATT
This sequence comes from Macrobrachium rosenbergii, assembly GCF_040412425.1. Taxonomy (NCBI): domain Eukaryota; kingdom Metazoa; phylum Arthropoda; class Malacostraca; order Decapoda; family Palaemonidae; genus Macrobrachium; species Macrobrachium rosenbergii. The sequence continues at coordinate 55,299,428 of NC_089747.1, forward strand.
ACTTTAACATAATCGCACGTAAATTACATTACTTTAGTAATCATGGCGGGCGGGGATGCCACCTTTCGGGCTGAGGAAGGAAACGTAATCATTCCGAGATGACCTCACTCACTGCATGTGAATATGTGGCCAAAGTCGAGCTCTTGTGAATACTGTGTCATCACGTGTTCTTTTGAATAATCATTTTAACTTCAACTGCAGGCAGTAAAAAGGTAATAAAAAATTAATATATTTATTTATCGCGAATGAAGTCGATAAACAGTTTTGTTTTATAAAATATTATATACTACTTAAAGCAAAGTGCGTTTATTAAATATTATAATTTTAAGTGCATTAGTAAACATAAGAATGGATTTTCGTGTATAAATATATATATATATATATATATATATATATATATATATATATATATATATATATACATACATACATACATATATACATATATACATATATATATACACATATATATATATATATATATATATATATATATATATATATATATATACATACATATATATATATATATATATATATATATATATATATATATATATATATATATATATATATATATATATATATATATATATATAATATATAAGTTTTAAGATGTCTTTTACGGAATGTATTTGGATAAGTAAAATTAAATTGCCTTAGTTACTACTATGATGGATCCTTATGATACCCCCTTATTTTTGCTCGTAAACACATGGAAACAAGTTTAAATGACGTTGACATGGGCGAGGGGCAAAGGGCAGCCATCGCACTTGTGCAAGATGTCTTAGAGACCTAACATATACTGTACACATATAATCAGAGGTGAAGCCTTCTCTCCAACAGGTAAGAACCTTTGAGAACCAGGCAGTGGCTCTGTGGTTAATCCTATCGGCTCCCCAAAACTCCACTTACTTAGCTTAGTGTATAAATTGTTATATATTAATTATAATTATGTTATTACATGTTGCCATCTTTATTTTTGTTTCGTCCTTTTCTGGAGCGCTTCCCAGTTTTACTAAGTGAATTTGTATGGAGATTTTGGTATTAATTGGACCAAAAAATTATCTTTTGTAAGATATGAAAGTATTGCAAATTTGAATCTTTTGTAATTATGGAAGTATTGTAATAAATACCTTTCTATATATCTATCTTTTCCAGTGAGATGCGTCATCAACTAAGTAGGACCTCTTAGTGTACCCCAGACGAGAAAAATGAAGCTGCTCCCACCTTAATTCCCCCGAAAATAAACCTTATTGCATTCGAAATGCTCTTTGCAGTTCATGAGGTTTTCCGATTCGTTTTCCCTATGCTTCAGGCTTTATTCTTGTCTCTTGCCAGTCAAGGTTTTTATTTTATTTTAGTTATTGCAACCAACTGTCTCATCTTTCCTGAACTGTAAATTAGAAATGTTTCAGATTCCTTTAACTGTAGTCTAAAGCCTCTTGACATATCAAAGCCAAGTCTTAAATCCAGATTTCCTGTATTTCAGTTATTGTAACTAGCTGTATCATCTTTCTTAAACTGCAAACGGTCTCATTTTTCTTAAGTTTTAAAGAAAAACCTGTCTTTTTTTTCTTAAGAACAAATTGCATCGTGCGTCTTCTTGCCATAACAGACTATTCAGTCACTCTTTCTCACGAGATGCCTCTCCCTTTGTGCTAAATGATTTGTTTCCCTCTGTTCCTTTTCTTCTGGACTTGAATGGGGGAATGGCAAACCGCTGTATTGTATTGGTCATCAGAGCAATTGCTCACATGATAGAGACAGGAAGATTTTTTCAAGCGGTTCCCATCTGCAGCCCCTTTCCGTTATTAAGTGTTTTCTGCATTGAGCGGCGAAACAGATTTTCCTGCTCGCAGAATATCATTTGCAAAGCATTCTCTTGCAAGATGAATTTTGAATTTTTTGGCGGTGGAGACCTCATGATTATGTGAAAATGAATGTTATGGCATGCACTCGACGATAATACCACAGGCATAACCATAAGGTGCGAATTAGGGCGAAAAATAAAACAGTATAACCGACAGCATAGGCCTAATTACTCTTCGACAAGAGAAGCTTGCTGTTTTTACATGCCGATTGCAACGTTACCTTTAGCTCAAATAAACTAAAATTTATATATATATATATATATATATATATATATATATATATATATATATATATATATATATATATATATATATATATATATATATATATATATATATATATATATATATATATATATATATTTTTTTTGTTCAGAGAGATAGAATGCATTCTTAGAATATCCGTCGATCTTTTGTAAAGTATATTGATCCATCTGAAGTTGCAATTTTTCGTTATTAAATCCAATGACGAAATTTTACGTATCTACTACTTGAAATAAAAAAAAAAGAGAAAGAGAACGTCTAGGTAGACCAATTAGAGCAAAAAAAAAAAAACCTGCTTGAACAGGAAGGCATACAATGCATGGATACTCCAATCCCCCTTACTGGGGAACTGAGTGTGGTTAGGGTGCTCAGTAATGCTTTTTGTGAAGCGTCGACAGGATGTCCCCTACGAGCATCTTGAGAAAAATTGCGATTTTTTTTAAGAGAGAGAGAGAGAGAGAGAGAGAGAGAGAGAGAGAGAGAGAGAGAAAGTTAAGTATATCTTAGTTTAACCAGACCACTGAGCTGTTTAACAGCTCTCCTAGGGCTGGCCCGAAGGATTAGATTTATTTTTACGTGGCTAAGAACCAATTGGTTACCTAGCAACGGGACCTACAGCTTATTGTAGAATCCGAACCACATTATAGCGAGAAATGAATTTCTATCACCAGAAACAAATTCCTCTTGTTCTTCACTGGCCGGTCGGAGATTCGAACTCGCGACCACCAGAGTGGTAGTTGAGAACGGAACCCGCTCACCCAGCGAGGAACTGAGAGAGAGAGAGAGAGAGAGAGAGAGAGAGAGAGAGAGAGAGAGAGATGAAATCATTAGCAAAGTTAAAATGAAAGAGGGTAAGAACTTTAAAAAATTCAGTTTTAGTTTCCTGGAAAGAAAACTATTGTGGCGGCTTTGTCTGTGCGTCCGCACTTTTTTCTGTCCGCCCTCGGATCTTAAGAACTGCTGAGGCTAGAGGGCTGCAAATTGGCATGTTGATCATCTACCCTCCAATTATCAAACATACCAAATTACAGCCCTCTAGCCTCAGTAGTTTTTATATCACTCAAGGTTAAATTTAGCCATAATCGTGCTTCTGGCAACGATTACGATAGGCCACCACAGGCCAGTAGTTAAAGTTTCATGGGACGCGGCTAATATAGCATTATACCGAGACCACCGGAAGATAGATCTAATTTCCGTGGTCTTGATTATACGATGTGCAGAAAACTCGATTGCGCCGAAGAAACTTCGGCGCATTTTTTACTTGTTTATTATTTAGATGCGCTTCGAGGTATTTAACATCTTGGTGATCATTGGCTGAATGCAAGGTGTTCGAATATGATCGCTGTATTTCATATAATGACCGGATAATACAAATGGAAATTTATTTACTAATGCATAATTTTACCCAAGATATTTACTGTGTCAAACAATAATGCTAAAGAGTTACGATATAATTAAACACAGCGTTCGCATGTGTAAAGTAAAAGTGCAATATCCATCGACGCCAATGACTTGAGACTCTTTTTGGATATATGCTGCCGCTATACACACGTAGCTTCATAAATCATTTCATCGAATGTAATACAAAATGCGGAAAATTACACCAAGATTAAGAATAAACACGTACAGTACTTGTCAAAAATGTTTGAGGACCAAAATCCACTTAAATCGTGATATAAATAATATTACCACCTGTGAAACTTTGTTCCTCCGAAGGAATTAAGTCTTCGACGTCCAGCTCAAAGCAATCACAAAAAAGGAAATAATACGACATCGCTCCTCGCCAGAATTACTGATAAACAACTTAACAAAATCCTCCTTGGCCCATTAACTTCTTCAAACACGCAAACAACAACATAATTTTCGCTCGAAGCCGTGGGCATATGCTAGTCTATTCTCTTCTCATTTCTATTTTATTTTTCACTTTGCAATGCCTTTGTAATCTTGGATACACATAACAGACTTTATAACACGTCCCTGGAGTCATTCTGTATGCTGGTATAGCCACTCCTGCTCCGAGGATTTTAAAACCAGGCCATGAATATTCAAGAGAAGATCTGTCTTTGTCACACGTAGAGCACAGGCCTATGAGAAAATCAGATGGCGACTTTTATTTCGTTATTCAACTTCCTAAAATATTTTCCTTGAGCGTTCAAAGAACTGGTTTTATAAAAAAGAATGAACTTTCTTACGATCCTTCCTTCAACACAGTGACTACTAATTATTTTATTTTATTTTTCAATGGTTTTAATATTGTCATCTTGCCATACTTAGACTTTTATTAAGGTTAGGGAGTTTCTTTATATTCCCATAAAAGATGCAATCTACCTCTTTTAAATACGACGTTGTCAATATTTAAGAAAGAAAAAGTGCATAAGCTTATATGTTCCTGGCAGCGACCTTATTTCATTAAAACAGATACTTAAAGATACTTGGTCAACAACACCACTCCAAATATTCTCTCTTAGAGAGTGAAAAATAAAAATCGTAGGACTATATATATGGCTCTTTTTTCCAAAAAGAAATTTCTTGTAAGCTGAATAAAAATATAATTTCCGCAATTCCAGTCATGAAATAAAAGTCGACATCTGCTTTTCTCATAGCCTTGTCCTTCGTGTGACCATGGAATATCTTCTCTCGAATATTCGCGATCGGTTTTTAAAAAACCTTGGAGCAGGGGGGTCTATACCAGCATCAGAATGACTCCAGGGATATGTTTAAAAGGATGTTATATTTACCGAAGACTCCATATGAATAAACAAATAATTGAAATATCAAACGCAAATATGCGCCCTGTATACAAAATTCTCGAGCATAACCGCCCAGTCTAACCTGTAAGTTTTACACTGTATTTAGCCAGATTCTTCGTTCCATTCTGTAATCTTCTAATCTAAAATACGGACAATGATACCTGAAGTCGTGAAAAAAAAGTATTCAAGGAAATGTAGAGCCTAAAGTCACAAAGGCCACTCCAATGTTCTTTCTTGTAAGACTAAAAATAAAACCTTCAAAATTTAAAAATTAATTCTAAATGAGGCATATAAATTCAAATGTACTCTTTAAGAGACCGACGAACGACTGATCATTCAGAAGGTGGACGACCTCAGAAAGCTTCCCTGAGAAAATCCAAAGCCCTTCCCTTGACTTAAGCAGTAAACTAACCGTTACTCGACTGACGTAAGGCGCAACAGAAGTAAGAAATGCACGAGGATCGCAGCAAACCCCGTTTCTGAAGACCTTTTTATTTTAATTGAAAGGTTAATATGATTTTTTTGTAGTATTTGAAAACTACTTTTTACTGAGTAATATCAGTTAAAAAAAAACTCGATGTCTGAGAGATATTTATATATCCATTTCATGGCATTTGATCAATGATGCATATATCAAAGTGTAATATATTTATATATATATATATATATATATATATATATATATATATATATATATATATATATATATATATATATATATATATAGGCTGAGATATATGGATGTTTGTATGTGTGTGTGTATGATCCACATACACTCTGAAACGCATCAAGCAATTTCAACCAAACTTGGCATACGTATGACTTACTATCTCAATAAGGACACTGTGGGGGTAAGACATCACTGGCACCTAAGGGGGAGGTGGAGGGGGTGACATGTAAAATTAACCAAAATGACAGATACTGGTGTCTAACCCGTAGTTTTCGAGGTTGCTGAGATGAATAGTGACATTCCCAATGCCCTTTAAGTCTAAGTTTAGCCTGATAGGAAGGGGTGGTGAGAAGGGGTGGGAAGGGGTTGACATGTAAAAATAACCGAAAATGACAGATATTGGTGTCTAATCCACAGTTTTCGAGGTTGCTGAGATGAACAGCGATACTACCAATGCCCTTTAAGTCCAAGTTCAGCCCCGATAGGAAATGAGGGTGGGAAGGGGTGGGAAGAGGGTGACATGTAAAAATAACCGAAAATGACAGATATTAGTGTCTAATCCATAGTTTTTGAGGTCACTGAGATGAATAATGACACTCTCGATGCCCTTAAAGTCCAAGTTCAGCCCCGACAGGAAGTGGGGGTGAGAAGGGGTGGGAAGGGGCTGACATGCAAAAATAACCGAAAACAACAGATATTAGTGTCTAATCCATAGTTTTCATGCTCACTGAGAGGAATACTGACACTCACGATGCCCTATAAGTCCAAGTTCAGCCCCAGTAGGAAGTGGGGGTGAGGAGGGGTGAAATATAAAATGTCAGAAATGCTGGGCAGTGTAACTGAATCAACTATCTTAACAGGAAAGGAGAGAGAGAGAGAGAGAGAGAGAGAGAGAGAGAGAGAGAGAGAGAGAGAGAGAGAGAAAAGAGAGAGAGAGATTTATAGTTGTAATTTAGAGTTTTAAAGTTTTCTTGGCAGCTGGGTTGGTTAGCTATATATATATATATATATATATATATATATATATATATATATATATATATATATATATATATATAGTTATATATATATATATATATATATATATATATATATATATATATATATATATATATATATAAATATATATACCAAAAATAGATATATATATATATATATATATATCAATATATATTTATATATATATATGACGATGAATAGTGATATATACCGTCCCGTGGGATGAACCAGCGACGGACGGGGTCCAAGTTCAGCCCAGATTGCACCTTCGGTAACATAGGGGGCGGAGGTGAGAAGGGGTTTATGGAATACGGTGATGTGATAAATAGTATAAATAATATAATATATATATATATATATATATATATATAGTATATATATATATATACTGAGATATATATATATATATTTTGTAAAATAGCGCCAAAAACGCTGAAAGCCCACCTTTGCTTTGCTTCGGCCGATAGATAGGCCTCTGTCTATTTTGCATTTCAACCTGTGAGAGGTAGTGGATTCTGGTTGGGGTAGTTTCAACCAGTGGAAGTGGGTTATAAGAGACGCTCAAAAGATTTAATTCTCGCCTGGGGCAAATAAACTGGCTTGCGCCGTTCTCTTTGGTACAGGAGAGTGACCGGGCAGGACAACAGCCGTTTTCTTTGATACAGAAGCGTGACCCGGTCAGGACATCGCCCCCCCCTACCCCTGTCCAGAAGCAATAAAAGGTCAGGGCGAGAGGAGTTTTCACTCACTCACCACACACCGTTGCGAGTTTAAGCCAAGAGGTCACGAGTGCAGACCTTGCCCCCCGCCCTTCTTTCCCTCGTCGCCACATGGAAGTTAACTGCCCTTTGCTCCATACCCCGACCCACGTGGCCATCAAAGATTGCAAGTGGGGATTTGCAAGTCCCAAAGCGAGCGGAAACTCAACTGCGGCCTTTCATCATCACAAGGGCGCCCTTTTCCACCCCCAACCTACGACTTGAAGGCAGTTCCTTGGTGAGGAGGCCCTTTGTCGACGCACACGTGGACCCTGGCAGAAGACGCCGCTGGACGCCGACGTCAGCCTTACGCCTCTACAATGTGGTAAAGTACCCAGAACGAGTTGCTTAGTCACGTTACGTTCGCCCTTGTACATTTATTAAACTTCTGGGCCTATAATTGTTATTCCCTGATTCTTCTTGGTTCAATCCCGGCCCACGTGTTCACTGCCTCCTTGCTCTGAGTCACAAGTAACAAGGGTTGGAAGTCCTTGGCGCCCTCAGCGCACACCCGAGTAATTCATTTCCCAAATTCCAGCATTAGATTTGTAACCAGGTCCTCATACCGTTTCAGACGGACGATCTGCAGAATTCTCCTTGGTCCATGTTCCTGGCATTCCCAAGCTTTCCCCCACCCTTCGGGAGGACTTCTGCAGCAGCAATTTAACGTGTTTCAGTTTATTTTCCCTTTGATCTTGTGTGTTATGAGAATATACCTATTTTTGTATCCACGTGTTTCGCACTTCCCTTTGAGAAAGAGCCCTCCGCTCCTTGTACCACTCCTTTTAGTTTGTGTTTTTATATGTCCTGGTTATCTTGCAAGGCCATTTTTAAAGTAATAAATGTGGAGTCATAAGAACCACCTGCATTAGGAAACATATATATATATATATATATATATATATATATATATATATATATATATATATATATATATATATATATATGTATATATGTATATATGTATGTATGTATGTATATAAAAGGTTTGATAGTTCTCCTGAAGGAAAACTCCACGGCACGTGAACACCTCGTTTCAATTACCATCGTATTCTGTATGTGATATAGCGTATTCATCTGAAATAAAACTATCCAATTTTACAACCTGCTTTCCTCTCAAAGCATGACGAACATCTGCGTGTGACGGCCAGAAACATGAAGAAAACTATACAAACTGAATGCCGATGATGCAGCTATGACCTTCAACACCACATGTTTAAAAGAGGGTCTGCTAACTATTTATACTAATTTCTGTATAGTTATCTTACACTTACAGGCTTGGCAAGAGAGAGAGAGAGAGAGAGAGAGAGAGAGAGAGACAGAGAGAGAGAGAGAGGTTTGGTCACAAACTTATACATTTCAGAAGGGTACCGATGAGTCGTGAAAGAGAAGTCATCCAAGAATACGGATTTCTTCTGAGAAGATAGTCAAGTCTACATGTTAAACGGAAGATAAAAACAAATATAAATAAGGTTCAAATGCTTAAAGCGGATACACCAATGACTACCAGAGAAAAAATATATTGTCAGTTTTTTCTAAAGTAGGAGGGCAGTTTATTCCCCGCAAAGGACATAAACACCAGTATCTATAATGATTTTAAGGCGATTGCTAAGATTTCTGGCGCAAATCAAAACAGTGGTTACACACACAAAGGCAACAGAAACTCTCAAAAGAATGTGATAAAATCCCATGAAATAATTATCCGAAAAAAGATATCATCTTGTCTGTTTTCCTAAAAGTGTGAACACTGTATGAATACCCTGTAATGGAGATAATTACCATAAAATCGTCATTAAGTTATTTCCGCAAAAATATTCTTCCAACTTCAAACTGTCTTTAACTGATGAAGTTTCTTATTGGCTCTGATCATAAGGTATATAAACAGAGTCATGAACTGTAGACCTCTGTCCAAATAAAAACACCATAAGAACCTCATCATGAGCTCATTAGCGAAGAATTTTATCCTAATTAGTTTTTTCTCCGGAAAAACAAGAAAACAAAAACACATAAGAACGCAAAATTAAGCTTACAAGTTTTCCTAATACATATGTCAACTTAGTCTGAGCATATTAGCAAAGAATTTCATCCTCATTAAATTTTTCTCTCCTAAAAGAAGCAAAAAAAAAAAAAAAACATAAAAAAGCAAAAGTAATCTTGCAAGTTTTCCTCATCACATATGTCACTTTAGTCTGAGCTCATTAGCAAAGAATTTCATCCTGATTCAGTTTTTCTGTCGTAAAAGAAGAAGCAAAAACCATAAAAAAGCAAAAGCAAGCTTACAAATTTTCCTCATCACATAAGTAATTTTAGTCTGAGCTCATTAGCAAAAACTTCATCCTCATCCAGTTTTTCTGTCGTAAAAGAAGAAGAAAAAAAACATAAAAGAGCAAAAGTAAGCTTACAAGCTTTCTTCATCACTTATATTTTTAGCAAAGTAACGTTTTAACAGAGTCAATATCAAGGCTTTGCAATCGTGCGTAATGGGATTCCTTATCAACAATGAAAATGGAAAGAAAATTATCCTCACCACCAGGTATGCAACCACAAATCTTGGTTCAACAAGCACCTAAGAAAGTGGAAGGGAGAGGCTAACGAAAAACAAGAGAAGGCCTTACCTTAAGTGCCTGCGGTAGAGAGGAAGGTAAACAAGGATCCCGAGGTAATCTGCTCTACAAAGCCTGCTGAGGCCAAACATTTGGATATGGTTTCTTAATGAGCAAACAGACTGAAAACGGACTGAAACAACGTTGCCAGTTCTGCAAACGTTTTTAAGGCAAACGGGTTTAGGAAATTCCTTCGAATTGAGCTTGATTTTACTCATGCTGAAATAAAAGGTAGATAGCAGCTACTCGCGACATACAGATATATATTCCAAGGATGAATATCTGTCACATTATGGTTTTCTATGTAAGAAAAATATTCCCATGAATAAGAAAGTGACGTGTTATGCCTTGACAAAAAATCTAAATAAAGAATTCCAGAACCATACAAACGTCATTGACGTTTGTATATTTTCTTACAGGTTATAACTTCCTATCATTACACCATTCACTAAGAAAGTCCATATCCCCTATATCAATAACTGTCACCAAAATTAAATTTCAAGTTGAAATATCTAAATAGGCCTTGGGAAAATATCTATTTGGTGCTCTCCCAACTTCCCAAAAGCGATTGATTCCCGTTGATTCCATGAAAAGTTTTGGAAGTTTCAAGTGGAATAGCCCATGAGCTACCTCTTTAAACTTAACGAGTCTTAAGTGAAAAAAAAAAATTCAAAGCATTAACGGAAAAATAGTTCCGTATTTGATTATGGAAGAGAAGCCATTTGGATAAAGTAATTGTTGACGAGGAGAGGAGAGAGATAAAACGTTGTCGATTATAGTATGGGTAGTGGAAAATACTTTAAAATAAAATGGAGAGTATAGAAAAGGAACACCCCAAGATTAAAATTATATAAAATTCATGACACTTCAAGCATTTATACTAAAACTAGGCTGGCAATGACAAGAATGAATGAAAAACCCCTAGATTTATTTGGTAGAGTTATGGTTTATTCTCTTTCTCACACACAAACACACACACACACACACACACACACATACACACACACATACATATATATATATATATATATATATATATATATATATATATATATATATATATATATATATATATATATATATATATTGATTCATGTAATACTTTTAAAATATAATATATTGTTACATCGAAGAATGAATTTACTCGTTTTTTCTATTTTTTTAGAGAAAAAATATATGTAGATTGTTTCTCTTTTTAGCCGAGAGGATACAACTCTAATTCCTCAACATAAAACTAATTTCCACATGGAAACAGATTTTCTTGAAAGCCTAAATCTCTAATTCTGGACTGGTTCCATAAACCGCGGCTAAATTCAAGAACTCCGGGATTTCAGTGAATATTGAAAGTGATTCGAATCCCCAGATGGAAATAATATTGGCATCGGTTGGTCAGACTCGGAGAAAGAACCGGTGGTTGCGTACCGGTCGGAATGCTGCGGTATATGGCTATGCTATTGCATGAGAATTCCGATACAGCCACGGATTCAGGAATTTAGTCGTGATCACAAAAATGTCCGGTTTCAGCGAGAAATACGCCATATGACGAAACATAGTTAAAAGATACTCCCAATGAAAGATTAACCAACAAAATAAAAGGGAAGGACCTTTAGATACTAAAGTAACACAAGCAAGGGGGATATTTACCTAAATGAAAGATTACCATAAGAAAGATCAAAATTTTTATCAACCATGTTTTACACGAAAATAGAATATTTCTAATCATATAATCGTTTATTTCTGTTATCTTTGCTACAAGAGTAGAGAGACCGTGGCCTATTTGTTTGCATACAAGCAGACTAGACGTGGATTTAACTTTTGTAAAATTTTATTTAGGAATATTACATATAAAGATCCTTTGCAATGCACGGATGTATGATGGTAATAAAGGATTCACCATGATAATAAAATTTAAAAAGAGTTTATGAAAATATGCCATTTTGAAGCGTAATCCGATTTATCTAATTATTTCTTTCTTTCTCACAAAGATGGGCCAACATTTGAAAAGGAACCTTTATATTTGCTTATCCAGCGAAAAAAAAGTTGAATTGTTCTTACTGAATTCTGGGAAAAGACTGAGAACTTCTGTCTGTCTATAACTTTATCCATGGCATTTTTAATCTTTCGAGGGTAATTGATTTCTGTGTATCTGTACATCTCCCTTGTTTATTTTTCTGAAACGAAATATAGAATCGAGTGTACATGATATTGACGAAGAAGAAACGAAATATTTAATTCCTCGTTTTTTGTTCTACCAGCACAGATCTCAGTTTAGAAAGAATGCTATTTTTGCTCTATCTTTCACCTTATCAACAGCAAAAAAGTGTCTTTTAAGCGAAATATTTGTACGTGTTCTGAAAAAAAAAACTCACCATTTCTTATTGTGAGCAGAAAAATGTTAAGAATATCCAAGATGAAAGGGGAAAAAGTTTTCCTTGCCCTGACTGATCTAAAAGATTGTTTATTTTCAGATGGAAGTATGAAAGCAAAATGAATACAAGGATATTGAAAAGAAATTGAGTAAGGGGAGAATCAGGCGAGATAACAAGAAATACTTCATAGCGAACGAAGGGAAGGAAATGTGGAATTCACTGTCGGAATTATAAAAAAAAAAGACAAAGATAATGGAGATAATAGAGATTAGACAAGGCATAAAATGAATGATTAAAGTGTTTAAGAATTAGAAATGGCTTATTGACAGACATTATAAACGATAAAAAAAAAGTAGAAATGAAAGAAATACAAAAGTACTGAAGAGAGCGGATAAAGATGGATAGTCACTTTATATATACAAAAGAAAACTAATCGACTAAACATAATTATTGGCCATTTAGTAATTTAGCAATAAAATCATGATCAAACATTTCCATATCAATTGACTTCGATAGACACCATTTTAACTCTCGTTGTGACTTATTTGCTAAGGAATATTGAATATGAATTGCGAGGCATGCCTTTCAGGCCATTTAAAATTTGGAGCTTTTTATCTTTTTACATCAAAGGATGACGGTAAAGGTTTTTATTAAGTATCCAATATTCAACCTGTCAATATTCATCTCCTGACATTATATACATTCTGTTTTCTCACCTCTTGCGTACGGATCTTATAGGCATTTAGATACGTTTTTCTAGAGGTTTATATAAACCTCTTCGGACAATTGAACTATCTTTTAATTACTTTTTCATTTTCATCTTAACATTAAGGCATTTCTTACAAAGGTAAAAACATCTTGTTGAAATTTTTACTATTTCATTTCTGCTGATCATTTTTGGGCAGAACAAAAAAAAAACTTTGTTCATTTCATCATTCATTGTCTGTTCTCTGTCATTTTTATCTTCCTGGTACCCACTTTTTGCAATTCGTACATTAATTTCTACAATTCGTGTTTTACAGCTCGTGATCATAAATAATACAGGAAGCCAATGGTTTTACCAATATTTATTTTTGATTGTGAAGAGAGTAAACAAATTTCCGTTTGTATAAAAATTTGAGATAGTCTTTTTGTCGATAAACTTTACAAGCAACTTAGCTCATAGTTTCTCTCTCTCTCTCTCTCTCTCTCTCTCTCTCTCTCTCTCTCTCTCTCTCTCTCTCTCTCTCTCTCTCTCATTCCTCGTTCTTTCCTCTCTCTCTTTCTCACTCTTTTCTGACAGTATTTATGTCATTTTATTTTAATTTATTCTAATTTCTCCCATTCTGTGTTAAATGCTCTCGATTTTCATTAAGAAAAATTCTCTTTGTCATTTAAGAAAAATTTTCCATTATCAAAGGTCTTTATCTGTTCTCTCTCCACTGCAGAAAGATTCAGGTCTTAGGATAAATTGACTCTATTATTCATAGTCTTTTCTTTAGCATTTTTAGAACTTTAAATGGTATAGAGTAACCCATGGTGTCTTGTAACGTATAACTCTTTCCTAGAAACTTCATTAGTCTTTCTCTAAGCCCTATAATTAATCCATTATTTCTCCGTTTCCATCTTCATCCAAATAATCATTATCTAAAGTTTTTCCTCTTTGTCTTCGGTCTTCGCACATTCCTCATCCCCATTAAATGAAACCTCATTCCCTCATCTTAACTTTCCTTTGAAGCTGTAGCTTCGAATTCCATACATTTCCTGACCCTTCCTGAACCGTGAAAAAAGAAAAATGATTAGCTAGCGTATGATTAATGCTGGAAGGCAATACTCAGCAGAAGGATAATTAGAATTATTTAGGAATATCGTTCGTTCTATGGGATTACGATTGGATGTATAATTTAATATCAGTATTAAACAAAATAGTTTTTTCTTATCAGATCTTCTACAATTCACATAAGCTTCACGAAAAATAGTTTCCGTGTGAGATATACTTACTATTTTTACATTAAATTGTAAAACCTGTTCTAAGAAATCACACGAATGGTCAGTTGTTTCAAAAATTGAGGGTGATTTTGGTCGATAATCAAATAAACGGATGATTCAAGGAACTAACGATTTTCATTTTCAAAACGGAAAACAAATATGAGGAACGATATTGATCTGGGTGGGTTGTCAAGGTTTTGAGTAAACAATCTATTTACTGAAAGTATTTGCTTTGGACAAGTAACTCCTTCAAGGTTCCAAAGAATTTGGACTGGAAGAGGACCCGCGTTTGTTAGTTACACGTTGAAACACCAAAGAGATATTAAGACCAACACATGCGTTGTTTAAATAATAACTCACGGATACAGGAGTTTAACTGTAACTCTCTCTCTCTCTCTCTCTCTCTCTCTCTCTCTCTCTCTCTCTCTCTCTCTCCGAGCATGTTTATATGATTTACATGAACATAAGGTTAAGTATACACGACAATACAAGGATATTAGCTGTATATACATACATATATACAGAAAAGCATATGTTTTTATACTGTACACCTCTCACCTTCCCTATTCTGTGTAACTCATCTCTTGTCATTTTACCAACATTTAATCTCCTAAGATGATTGTATAATGCTGAAGTATTAACCTCTACACATTCACAGCCCTCTTCTTGCTTCTTCTTTAACTTTATCTTATTTTCTCTTCATAATACGGCCTCACATGCTACAAGCACCATTATTACTTTCACATCCAAGATTCTTAAAAAACCTTTTATAGAATCCATCGGTGCACCTAAGTCTCCTGTGTCTGAACTAAGGATCCTTCCTAGTTTTTCAATGAAAATCCTATCTTGCACCTTTCCCGATTTACTTTCTCTTCTAGTGACTTTTGTTAAATCGCTTAATTAAAGGAATTGCAGGATTGTTAGGTGGCAGTAACTGGCTACATTCACCTAATTTTTTTCTTTTAAAGACTTGGGAGTCTAATACATTGTAACTCAAAGCAGAAGCTAATAATGGAAAGTGTGTGAACTACTTTTCAAGTTCAAGTAAGGTACCATAATGGTATTTTCGTTTCTCAATTGTATTTTCCCAAAAAACATCGGTATCTTTCATTTCCTTAGTATCTTTATGCCATACACCGACAATGCTGTCTGCATAACCATTCCTTGTGACGAATTCTGTAAAGTGTCACTGAAGTAAACAGTGCTCTCTTTCTGCTGCACTTTCGACAAACTCTGAAAGCCATTTGTTTGGTTATTCTATCGTGCTCAGGAAGACTTTTCGATTCAGTCATTTAAAAATAATATATTTGTATCAGTTTCGTTTAAATTTCGTTTAATTCTAGCATTTACCTTTCTCTTTAAAGCTGATTCTTGGAAAGATATATGTACATACAGTAGCCAAATTATCCTCTTTGTGTTTTAGATCACTATTTTTGGCTTCGATGGTAGTTTACCCCTTTGCAAAAACTTTTTCATAAAAGTTTCATTCTCTTGCCACTTTTTTCCTGTAAAGACAATAGATTTATCTGATACTTTCCTTCTGATCTAGATTACTTTACCCTGGCACATATCAATTATTCCTCACGCACTCTGTAACGATCAATTTCATATCAGTAAACGCTTCCTTTTCGAAGGTAACAGACAGAGTAACAATAAATAAACACAAAATAACAATTGATATGGAGAGAGGGAAATGATACTTGAAGAATAAATGGACTACATAAGATTGAATATTGATAATGAAATATATAAATTAACCCAAAATTAATGACATATTGATTAAATGGCCTTCTGATCTGAGGTCCTTTTGACGACGTTTTCTTAACCAAATACAAATGCCATACAAATTTCTTTGGCTATTTTGTCTATGGACAGAGCAGCTCCTTTTATTTCCTAGGCTTTTAACATTATGTCCCTATTTGGTCTCGTCACAAATTATGTCAAAGCTCTTTTAGGCTGCATCATAAATTCCTCTTCAATGACATATGTGTATTAATTATTTACTATCTTGAGTGCAAGTGAATAACATGTGATATTTGGCATTTAAATTCTATTCAGTCTTAAAAAAGAAATCTGACATTCCGAGTTTCCAGTGAGAAAGATCAATTTCCAAAGAATTAGCATTTGGCTCTCATCACTTTTCACGAGTCGTAACTTCATGTTCATTTGCCTTCGATTTTCAGGAATTTTGAACTCGGAAGAGCTCTTCTGAATTACAACAGACCTGGTGTTTGTCAGCGCCTCATTCGAGTGTAAATCAGAGACGGTAACGCAAATACTAACTTGCAACATTTTTCGTTTTAAATAGCTGTGAGATATATATATATATATATAACTCAATATATATAGCTAATAATATATATATATATATGACATTTTTTCAACCGTGATTTCAACGATCATGAAGCTACAAATAGTAATATTTCGTACCTCAGGAATATCCCCGATGTATTATCACCGAAAAATTATAAGTGATAAATGGACGGGCACTGCTTAGTCTCGATTTTCCCACGACACACAGACGCGCATCCAGCGAATGCTGTCGACGCTAACCACTGAGCTATCAAGTGAGGTATAAGTTAACGCCGAGTAAAGTGTACTATATTTACCCGTAAAGCGGTGCTCTCTTTCTGCCTCGGCATTAACAAACTCGACCATGATAGTTCATTGTTTACGTTTGTTCCATCAGCTCTTTTATGACATTTTTTCAATTGATTTTAAAATGAAGCTATATTTAATATCAAATCCACGTTTCGTTTAAATTTCGTTTAATTATCACGCATTTACCTTTAAGTGATAAATTAAACTGCTGATTCTAGGAAAGATATATGTATCCAGCGAATCCAGTCGGCGCTAACCACTGAGCTATCAAAGTTTTTACGCCGAGTCACTATATTTACCCGTCGAGAGCGGTGAAATTGTTTAGCCTCGGCATTAACTTTCTCGACCATGAAAGTTCATTCTCTTGCCAGCTCTTTTATGACATTTTTAAACACCGTGATTTAAATTGATCATGAAGCTTTCAAATATAATATCAAATTATTTTACCTGGGAATATCCCCAATGTGGAATTATCTCGAAGGAATTTATAAGTGATAAATGGACAGGCACTGCAGTCTCGATCCCACGACACACAGACGCGCATCCAGTCGGCGCTAACCACTGAGCTATCAAGAGAGGTACAAGTTAAATAAAGTCACAAAATAACTATATTTATATGTCGAGAGCGGTGAAATGTACTTGAAGCATTAAAAATCGACTGGATTAAGCTGGATGAATCTGTGATAATGGGATCGAGACTAAATTAACCGTCCATTTATGATATATTGATTATAATGGCCATCTATATTCTGAGGTAGCCTATTGACGTCGTTTTCTTAACCAAATACGGTGTGATAAAAATGTCATAAAAATTTCTTTGGCCAAAACGCGAGGCTGGTACAATTTCTCTCGACGGGTAAATATAGTACACTAGACTCGGCGTTTTACCTCTCTTGATAGCTCAGTGGTTAGCATCGACTGGATTCGCTGGATGCGCGTCTGTGTGTCGTGGGATCGTCACTCGGCAGTGCCCTCCATTTATCACTTATAAATTCCCCTTCGATGACATCCCATCGGGGATATTCCCGAGGTAATTTGATATTAAGCTATCTTTGTAGCTTCATGATCGTGATATAAATCACGTGTGTGATAAAAAAATTCATAAAAGAGCTGCGTGTTCCAAACGCGAAAGGCTAAGACAATTTCACCGCTTTCGACGGGTAAATATAGTACACTAGACTCGGCGTTAACTTATACCTCTCTTGATAGCTCAGTGGTTAGCGTCGACTGGATTCGCTGGATGCGGCGTCTGTGTGTCGTGGGATCGAGACTAAGTGCCGTCCATTTATCACTTATAAATTCCCCTTCGGTGATAATTCCCCATCGGGATATTCGAGGTAGCGCTTTGATATTAAGCGATATTTGTAGCTTCATGATCGTATATAAATCACGGTGTGATAAAAAAATGTCATAAAAGAGCTGTGTGTTCAAACGTACCAATGAACTATCATGGTCGAGGTGGGTTAATCGAGGGTACAATTTCACCGCTATCGACGGGTAAATATAGTACACTAGACTCGGCGTTAACTTATACCTCTCTTGATAGCTCAGTGGTTAGCGTCGACTGGATTCGCTGGATGCGGCGTCTGTGTGTCGTGGGTTCGAGACTCGGCAGTGCCCGTCCATTTATCACTTATAAATTCCCCTTCGGTGATAATTCCCCATCGGGATATTCCCGAGGTAGCGTGGATTTGATATTGCGATGTTTGTAGCTTCATGATCGTATGTAAATCACGGTGTGATAAAAAATGTCATAAAAAGAGCTGCGTGTTCCAAACGTACCAATGAACTATCATGGTCAAGGTGGGTTAATGCCGAGGCTAAGTACAATTTCACCGCTCTCGACGGGTAAATATAGTACACTAGACTCGGCGTTAACTTATACCTCTCTTGATAGCTCAGTGGTTAGCGTCGACTGGATTCGCTGGATGCGCGTCTGTGTGTCGTGGGATCGAGACTCGGCAGTGCCCGTCCATTTATCACTTATAAATTCCCCTTCGGTGATAATTCCCCATCAGGGATATTCCCGAGGTAGCGTGGATTTGATATTAAGCGATATTTGTAGCTTCATGATCATATATATATATATATATATATATATATATATATATATATATATATAACGGATAGGGGTGTTTACGTATGTATACATTGTTTTTCACGTTCCAAGCGATTTATATATGAACGGTAATGTAAATGGCAATTATGCGAGAGGTTAAAATTGATCCCGCACTCATTCATTCACAAATATTATGTAGGCACGAATTAATCCGAGGGTGATGTTTGTGATCCCAGCATTAAAAGAAAAATTGAAAATAATATTTGTTGACATTGTACATTTAGTAATGATTTATATCACAATAACTCACTGGAAGTCAATAACAAATCATACTTTATTTATATCAACTTACCTTACTATTTTAATGAATGCGATTGCTTTACCGTTAGTTTATTTAAAAAATACAAGATAGTGCTCGTGCACTGACCTTCTTCAGCATATTATTTTGTAAGGAATTGCATAAATTAAAATCGATATATATATATATATATATATATATATATATATATATATATATATATATATATATATATATATATATATATATATATATATATATAGTGTCATAGCATCATTTTACTTCAATAAAGATCAAACACTGCCTCAAAAATCACAATAAATAAGAGCTCAGTGATGAAACGATTTTTTTTTATCTTGAAAACGTATGTAGATATTGTAATTTCCATTTCTTTTAAAATTTAATTTGGTGTATATTGTAATCAAACCAGAATTATGCCTATTTACCAAGTGCAAAGAAGCGTAGTGTAGATAAGCAGGTGATTTCACAAAAAAAGTAAACTTTTTTCTACCATTTTTTCTTAGCTTTTATTTTTTTGCCCTTGTATATACAACTGCAATTTTTCCTGTAACCTTATCCTGGCTCACGTGTTTTAAAGATAAATTGAATGAATTCCTAAAAAAGTAGCGCTTCCGAGCTAAAATTCTCATGAACTTGCTGTAAAACTTCCTAATAACACTGACTGGATTATATAGCAAGGCTTAAAAAAATAAAAACGAATTACAACTGTAAATTGTGAATTTACATAATTATACATCTGCCTATCGTAGCCAGAACTAGCTTGATAAAAAAGAAATCTGTTATTAACATCAGAAGTAAATTCTCTGTTTTTTAGGACTTTCGCAATTAAATAAATATAATACTTAAATTCAAACATATAAACAAAATAGACAAATTTCAACTTTTAGTGTCCACGAGTGTTAGGATATTTCCTTTGTAAAACCTCTTTTTGTTTTGCTAAATTTGTTGTCGTATTTACTTAACTGGTAACCAATCTAACATAAACATCGCTCAACTGAACTGAAGGGTTCATTATCGTGCTTTGGCAACCTATGAGTTATCATTTCCTACCATGGCACATTTATGAAACTTTCAGATTAATGGCCAAGGCTACACAAATAAAGATTTCCCAGAACTCATTTCTATTTCCTAAATTTAAGTAAAAAGGCCGCTATAAAACTTTAAAATTTTCGTTTCTATTTTCAAGTTGCTCAATTAAAATTCACCTCCTAGAAAATTCTTTAATTGCGTCTAGTTTCCAGCTAATTAGTTTCCTTTGTCAGTGGAGTACTGAATGCAGAACTCAGGTTGGGAAAGGCCTTCACAACGTATCTGCCTCTTGGTTGGAAACCCATTAACTCTTTTGGGACGTCGAAACACTCGCAGGTAAGTGGCAAACAGAGACAACGTTTGTATTAAAAACACAAATTGCTTTTTCATATCGCCTTGCGAGCAACAAGAAAGGGAAGAGAGGGGAAAACTGGGCTTTTCTTTCTTTCCTTTAGTGCTTTGAGGAGCGACTGTTTGCCCCAACTAGAAATAACAAAAGCAGAGTAAATATACAACTTTACCCTGCGTGTGCTGGCAAAAAGAAACCGGATAGGAGGATGTTATTAGTTTTCATCTTTTTGCGTGGGAGTGAGAACGTGAAATATGAGTGGCAAAAGATTCTTCTTTTCCTATGAACAAAAAACAAAAAAGACTATCGTAAATTATGACTTTGAGACTTGCCGAATTTATTCACGAACTGTGTAATTTCGAAAGCATAAGCGGAAATGTATGACAAATCTTTTGATCTATTTCGAGTGATTTATGAAAATAAGTTAAGGCTTGCTCAAGATATTAACAGCGAAATGTTTGTAATTTATGTTTGCCATAATTTCTTATCAGTAATGCCTTCCTCGGCATTCTAAAACTGTGATACCTTCATGTTTGTAATATATTTTTTTATTATTCCTATGTGTATGTTGGTGGATGGTTGCATGTCCACATGCAAACATTTCTAAATTATGTTATCTATTAAACGTAACAAAACGTCGCAAAAGGTCTGAGTGAATTTGGGAGGCGGCAGAATTATTTATTTTTCAAGCAAATAAGTGTATAAGAACCGAGGAAGACAACTCGTCTCGTTAAGAAGAGTGAGAAGCACCAATACCAATTTATTGCTTTTACTCAAGGCCCGTTACCTCATGCGAAGAAGTTTTTCTAACAATGAATCAAATAAACGTAGTTTTTTAGATACCTCCACAAAAAGGTTCTATTTCACTAATTATGCTATCGTAGCCTTGTAGTTGAAATTCTTTTTATGTTATATGTACATTACCTATAAGAAGATGCAACCGAACAAAACTGCAATTTAAGCGAAATGTTTAATATATTCTGTTTATTTTTATATATTCTGTTTCCTGGTGTGAGTAATACAACTGCCAAGAGTAAACGTGGGGAGTTTTTACTTTGCATCGGGTAAAAAGTCCAGATTCTTTTTACCGGATATTTATGCTTCGCTTTGGAATTTCAGTGATATGACGTCAGTGCAGTGCATGTATGTAAACTAGACTTTGAAAGTGTGCATACTTTTTTAATTACCGCTTATAATTATCAAATGAATACTGATAAGAAAAACATGACTAAAACTGAAAAACGTATTCAAGAGAAGAAGCACCACTACAATTTTGAATATTGTGTGCGTGGATGTATGGCTGAGTTTTTAATCTTGGAACCTGAATGCCACAGAAATAGTATTTACGTAAAAAAAAAAAAGGAATAGAATACGACTTCAATAAGGTCTCTCTAGACAGAGATAGGCAGATATTAAAGTTTATGGAGGTTTCAACGGAATCTGATTAAATAACTAAATATCAGCAGATGTCATGACGAAACTCCTGAAGTATTAATTTTTTGCACAAATCATATATTAACCTTTGGAATTAATGGTAATGAGATGCAACGAAACTGAATGAGATGCAATTTTAACACCTTAGAAGCAAGGTGTAAAACATTTGGTTAATGGCGAAAAGAAAACTTCCATCAGAAGAACATTCTCGGACTATCTTGCGAAATATCAAATTAGCCGCAATGAACGAAACCAGATTTCCTCTGCACCCGTCCACAAGCCTCTACAACCACGGGATGGTTAGAGAAAACAGGCAGAAGTATAGTTAGGCCATTTGTATACGATTTGCGGGAAGATTACCCTGTAATTCTTCTGATTCAGTCAATGCAATGAGAGGACAATGACACCGAAGCGAATCGGTTTGTATGGGGTTTGATACTTGACCTAGTGAAGGCAATAGTTGTTTTTGTAATGTAGGAGAGAGAGGCTATATGTATGCTCTCTTTTTTTCGACCTCTCTCTCTCTCTCTCTCTCTCTCTCTCTCTCTCTCTCTCTCTCTCTCTCTCTCTAATTTAGACTGAAGTGACAGCGCAAACATAGTGAAGTGGAGCGGTTTGTATGAAGTTTGATAATAGAGCTAATTAAGGTAATTTTTTTTATATAAGAGAGAGAAGCTATATTTTCCCCACTTTTCAACCTATCCTGTCTCTCTCTCTCTCTCTCTCTCTCTCTCTCTCTCTCTCTCCTAGACCGTACCATCGCCCTTGCATTAGGCTTTTCCAGCCTTAATTATGATTTTCCTTAACCTGTGTATGCACATATGTATATATATATATATATATATATATATATATATATATATATATATATATATATATATATATATATATATATATATATATATATATATATATATATATATATATATATATATACACAATATATGCATACATATAATTAAAGTGCATAATGATGATTATTTGCGGGAATCCGACTTATCCAATAACAAATTTTACCAGACCTAAAGACAACCGTGTTTGTACTTTGAAAATGAAGACATAAACAATTGCATAAAACAATCCACTGAATTCTATCGATTTACTTTGCCCTAAGTGTGGTCAGAAATTGAAGAGACAGGAAGCCTGCTGTGGACTTCAGACTCTACACAACCAGCAGAGACCACCAGCTAATTGTTATAATTTGTGCTGAAACGGTTCTCCGCACCGTTACAAGAACTTTCTCAGTGCAATTACTTATGGTGAAGGAGAAGTAACGTTATGCTACGTCTTGATAAAAGGAGTAATTGCTGTTTTTATGATGCCATAAAATTCTAGTTGGGATTTAAATGACCTATTATCTTTGTCCACTTCGGTGTTGTCTCCATTTTTTTTTTTTTTTTTTGTAGTGATATAAAAATAATGAATTCACATTCAGGAACAGAGATTAACCCACGAAAGCTCCTCTAAATGCAACTTGAATCAGGACCTTCTTTAAAGAATTAGAACTTCGAGGGCTATGCTTCCTCTCCGGGGAGGCAAAAGTCTCCCCCCTCCTCCCCAACCACATCGCCGTGTGAGGGAGAGAGAAATCATTGAGCTCCTTTGAAGGCAAAGCCTCTTGCGGAAGCTTGGTAAATGCTTTGAAATTCCGTGCTAATGGAAATTTTCTTGGTAAAATGGTGTACGAATATGAATGTATGTACACACACATACACACAGACACATATATACAAACATGTGTATATATATATTTATATATATACAGACATACAAATTATATACTGTATACTATACACACACACACACACACACACACACACATATATATATATATATATATATATATATATATATATATATATATATATATATATATATATATATATATACACACACACATATATATATATATATATATATATATATATATATATATATATATATATATATATATATATATATATATATATAATCTGTATACCATTTTATCAGAAAATTACTAATATATTTTTATGATTTTCTACACATGCCAAACGCTTGTCCCTAACTGTAAGATATTTGTTGTTCTCCCGTTATTTCCCATATAAAAATATTACATTCCGTGCCCATTCACATCCCAGTTTTAATTTCAAACCCGGATGCATGTACGATGAACTGAAACGATATTCTAATCTACTAACTATCGAACAAATAGCCCCTATATCATATGTACGAAAATTAAATTATTGCATTTTTGAACACAGACCCATGCTAAAAGGTTATGCTCTTCAGGCTATAGGCAAATAAATAAATACTTAAAGAAAGGTAGTTTAACAACCTTCAAATGCCCTCACCTCTAGATGAGTTTTCAGAAACATTGAATTTGGAATATTCCTTTACATAAAACGAATTCCGCCCACCAGGGACCCTCTCCCCACCCACGACTCTCGGAAGAAGCGTTTTCTCTTCTTCAGGAGAGAAAATAGTAGAATCCAGGACACTGAAATCGCTTGCTCGTCATTCCCTAATCCCAAAGAAAGTTTCCTTTAGAGTTTTAGGGAAGAGACTCAATAAAGGCAACGGGCACTCGAGTTCAAGCTTCCAATTTTTGGTTTCATCTCCAGTAAAACTCCTCATAAAATGTTGGAAATATTTTTTTTCCAGTAGTTTAAACATCTTCTCCTAATTGCCCTTACTTTCTCTTTATTGCTATTTTGTTCAAACGTCGTGATAGAAAGTGACTGTAAATCCCTAAACACAGACGAATTGAAGACGATATTCATAAATTTTGGATTTTGTGCATGCTCTGATGCACATGTATTAAGACTATATATTTCGTATCGCAAAAACCTTCAAAGTTAGGTCCTTGATAGTCTCTATGGGCTAAAATTGAAAATTTTAAAATATTAAATGTATTACTGAACAAACTGAAAATATTCAGCACATTTTCCCAGCTATATTTATCTGAATTTGTATGGCATCAGACATAAATAAAAATTTACACTAAATTGGGAAAATATTACTTTAAATGACGTACAGATTTCGGTCGATAAATTGTACAGGCGTCAGCTCTGAAAACATATAATGCTTTCTTTTCAATAGATTATGATAGTGTACCGGTGAAAGTTTTATCTATTTTTGAGACACACACATACACACACACACACACACACACACACACACACACATATATATATATATATATATATATATATATATATATATATATATATATATATATATATATATATATATATATATATATATATATATATATATATATATATATATATATATAATAGGGCCTTTAAGCAGGAGGAGGAACAAACAAAGATATACATTTAGAATTTCTACATTTCTCTGTTGTCATATGCACTTCTTTTCTCTTATTTCATTAGTTTGAAACCTCAAAGAAGTATCCATTTGGTCGCACAGTTGCTCATTAAAAAATAAGGCTTCAGCTAGTAAAAAAGTTCACCTGTTGTAAACAGCTTAAGAGAGCACAATGGACCTTTTAACTTATATGAAACAGGAGTGACCAAAGTTATTTCGAGATGGAAAACTTTCGTAACGATACAGAAGGGGCGAGGTAACTTTTGTTGACTGTATTGCGATGGCAAAGTCAGCCAAGTTGCCAAACAACGTCTGTTACTTTCCCTGTGAAAACGTAATATATCATAAAGAGGGGGAG
Source organism: Macrobrachium rosenbergii (assembly GCF_040412425.1). NCBI lineage: Eukaryota > Metazoa > Arthropoda > Malacostraca > Decapoda > Palaemonidae > Macrobrachium > Macrobrachium rosenbergii. The sequence continues at coordinate 55,325,144 of NC_089747.1, forward strand.
CTACGAATGTAATGATATATCCCGAATGATTGCGATTTAACACATTCGTCATTTGAATAGTAAACCTTCCACGGAGGAAATGGGATGAGCTTAACGTTCAATCATTCATGTGGATATATTACATGCGAAAACATTTTAGAAATGCAATACTAAAGACAGTATACTCTTTTGAAAAGATATATATATATATATATATATATATATATATATATATATATATATATATATATATATATACACATATTAATCATGAAGCTACAAATGTTGTTTAATATCCAAATGACGCTACTTCGCTGATAATTCCCCATCAGGGGATATTCCAGAAGTATAGCATGAATTAGTTATTAAACATTTGTAGCTTTTCATGATTGTATATATAAATCACAGTGTGATAAAAATTTCATGTATATATATATATATATATATATATATATATATATACATATATATATATACACACACATATGTGTAGTATATACATATATATATATATATATATATATATATATATATATATATATATATATATATATATATATATATATATATATATATATATATACACACAAACACACACACACACACACATATATATATATATATATATATATATATATATATATATATATATATATATATATATATATATATATATATATATATATATATAAACATGAATTACCTTATGCGTGTGTGATCTGAATATCTCCAGTTTCAATCAAGCCCAAGAATTAAGCCCCTTTTGGCATTCAGTGGAATAACATCCGAATTCTCTGAACGAAATCTTTTTCATTTCAGTACACGAAAAGTAATTGCGAGGTGGAAGGCATTAGGTCCTGATTGTATCGCTCTTGTTCTTTGTATCTAAAACTGACACTCCAATCACCTTAGCCCTAATTAGATGGGGTTACCTCAGTAACCTCCCCATTTTTACTTGTTCACCTTATTAATGCTATGACTATAATTAAGAAGCTCTATTAATGGAAATTTTTATTATCTTTAGCAAACAGCTTCTTCGATAAGGAAAGCTTTCACGAACTCTGTTTTAATTGTGAGTCCTGGGTCTGTGTAAGAGACAGGATTTTTATTTGGTAAATAGATGAGAAAAAGTGGTTTACGCTGTCCTCAGTCCGACAGCCAAAAATTTCCTAAGGTTGAGATGCATAAGAGTTTTCAGGCGACCATTTGTAATAATAAATACCGATGAATATTCATTAACAAAACACGGATAAACGAAAATGGAAAAGACGAGAGAATATCGCTTTTTTCTTTTCATTTTACAAAGAAAACTTGAGAATGGCATAACCCTCAACTTTACTTGATACCTTTCTATTAAAGAAGTCAACATTGGCTCACAGCTTCCAGTGCACGGCGCCAATATCGAATTTTCTCCCAGCTCCTTCTCAAAAAAGTTTTCCTGTGAAATTTCGTATGAGTGAAGAGGCGATAAGAACGAGCTTAAATATCCCAGATCCTCTGAAGAAGCAGCAGCAGCAGCAACGTTTCCGAGAGTGGCAGGAGGTGGAAAACGTTTGGGAACATTTTGATAATCTCAGGTCCTTAAACTGAATTCAGTCTTTGAGAGGAATATAACCTAAAAGTGGAACTTTATTTTTTTCTTTACACATTGGCATCAATGGTATACCATTTACGCCTCTCATCACTTGGGGTCTTTGTACCGGTTCAGTGGTTCTGAGCTATGGAGGAACTTGGCTTCAGTTAATTGATCTAATTTGAACTAAAATACGAAAGAAGTTAAAAGCAGAAACAGCTGATCTGATGACCACATATTCCACCAGCTGTACAGAGATAACTACTCAAAACATATGAATGAGAGTGTGGAAGCTACAGACTCAAAAACATCTCCTGAGAGCTGTTTACGGTAAATACAGTTAGTTACACTATTGTCACTAGTGCTGCCAATAACATTGTATGTGTCATTTCCAGGAAATTTGGGGCCGTTTCTAATTATCGTCTCATTCACCGGTTGATGACTCATTACTGTCCAATTAGCCAGCTAGTGTTGGCAGGCTTTACAGAAACAATGGGAATTTTCAATAACTACTGATGGCTTCCCTGGCACAGAGTATCTAACTTTGGTTGCTCGTTGAATGAAATTTTCTTTTGATGATGCCGCCGCAGCGATGAAAGATGGATTTACATAAGAATATGTATGTGACACTGGGGACAATATGATTTATCAGACATTTTATACTAACTATGAATGTACGCTTTTTACATTCAGATTTATGATTTTCTTTCTATTAATTCTCTTTGTTTACGGGTTCACAGGGTAATTATCTATCTGAACGATCAAATTCGTGTTGCTTAAACAAAAAAATCTTTGAGGTGAGGCTCTCGTAAAATATTTTTCTGCATACAAACTTTCCTAACACCAAGAATTTATTATATTTATTATAATATTTCATAGAAAAATCTTATTAATTCATATCCTGTTATAATGAAAATATTCAGTATCCAGTATAAATAAAATCAACATCAACCCTTTCGATCATACTACCTATCACTCCATGATTTTAATCAAAGAATTAAAACGATTTTTGCGAAATGAAAAATATAAAATAAATAATGACCACCAAAACTTGACATTAGAAAAATCAATCGTTTTCCTTTCTTCGGCATCACTCAACAAGGAAGCTTTTGGTAGAGAGTTCAGACTTAATCCGATTATCGAAGGTAAAACTGCTGTGATATTTACTCCTTCTCTCACTGGGAGGAAAAGGGGAAATCCTAAGCGAGGGAGGGAGGGAGGAAAGGAAAGGACAAGAGAAGACGCGATATGGAGGATATTGGAGATATGCAATTATATAGGCTCTTAGATCATTCCATTTGGGTTACTGACTTTTTTTTACTTCTCCTTTCATGTAGGGAACTCATTTTGGTAAATGGCTTAGGACAACGAAATACTGATATATATAAATACACAGTATATATATATATATATATATATATATATATATATATATATATATATATATATATATATATATATATATATATATATATATATTATTATATATGTAATTCCACAATGCCCTCTTAACTTCTCGAATTCTTCGCGCTTTCTTGGATATGCTTGTAACTACAAAGCCGTGACATCTAAACACAAGAAATTGAAGAGACTTGTGATTTGCCGGTCGCGGGAGACAAACCCGGGTCACCTTAACCACAAGGAGGTCACGTTGCCGATACAGAGACTTGTGATTTGCTGGTCGCGGGAGACGAACCAGGTCACCTTAACCACAAGGAGGTCACGTTGCCGACCTGGCTACGAGAAGGTCGGCAACGTGACCTCCTTGTGGTTAAGGTGACCCAGGTTCGTCTCCCGCGACCGGCAAATCACAAGTCTCTTCAATTTCTTGTGTTTGGATGTCACGGCTTCGTAGTTACAAGAATATCCTAGAAAGCGCGAAGAATTGGAGAAGTTAAGAGGGCATTGTGGCTATTAGAATTACATATGTGTCTGGTAAAAGTGACCAGTAGATTCTATATATATATATATATATATATATATATATATATATATATATATATATATATATATATATATATATATATATATACAGTATATCATGTTAGAATCGAGAGTTCTATTAAAACAACTCTAACAAGAGCAAATATCATGAATAATAGAGTCAGATGAAAAGGGATGTAATTAATAAGTAATAATACATCTATAACTCTTAGGGAGCCTCGATGGCACAGTCGGTTACAGCAGCAGCTTCGGACTTCGTAGAGGTCTGTGGAGCGGGTTCAAATCTGCAGCCGACTGATCAGAGAGGTGGACACTTTGCTATCTGTGTAGACACCCCGGGATTATGTATGTAATCAACGGATAGGTTTGCTTAAAAAAGCAAATGGGTGTTACAGACTAAATACACACACAAAACAAAGTCACTACAACATCTTCTAAAAACATAACAAACATCTCAGACGTCTCGAACTCTCGACCTACCAGCGCAACAACTTCTCGCTGCTGGGAGAAAGGGCGTTGGGTCTGGTATGATACATGTAACATACGCTACCGGGGTCTAAGCGATGTCAGGCAGGGCAGCCGATCGAGACTACGGTCTACCCCAAAGCCAAATCAAAAGTCCTTCAAAGAAGGCATCGTGCTTACCCCATACAAAAATGGGAAAAAAAAGCACGTTAAAAGAAGAAGAAGAATACATATATAACTCTTAAGAATGATTCGTGAATGAGTAGTAAAATAATATGCTGTGTAATTTATATATTAATAGGGAGTTAGTTGTAGCTTACACTCAGGGCAGAATAAGTCGAAGATATTCTTACGAATGCCACAACCTATTCTTATGAATGTCTCAATATCGGAGATGCGACGCCACCCAGGCTACAGAAATCATGTTATGTGGTTATGCACCAGGCATAAAGCATCTTGGGTGTACCATCTGGGTTGAATTACCCACTAAAAAAAGGTGGAGATATAGTCTGAATAAATTACATCACACAGAAAAGATGGTGCCAAGGGCTTACAGCAACCAGTTACTCAATACACCAAACTGCAGGAAAAGGAAATATTCCCATCTGTTATGCACTGAGCAGTTAACCAAGCTACTGGAGAAGATATTACCATTTTTGCGCAAAGAACGATAGCAGCCTAAAAATGGCGCCATGCCTCTTGATAAGTTCTAAAATTTTTCTGTCGTTTTTTAATGAGAAACTGAATTTTTGGATTTAATATTTACTTGTCATGAGGCTCATGAATGTATGACGGTATATGATTAAATCTTTATTCACTGTTCTGATATAGAATATTTATTAGGAAATTAATGAATGTTCAGTTTGTATTAACCTGACCGAATTACATTTGCTCGTCACATATCAACCGACTGATTTATTTACGGTCATTAAAACTGACGTCGCAGCATCTAGGTTATCGATGCCGAAAAGATATTGAATAGAAACCTAAAGCATTAGTGAGAAAGGCAAAGTTCATGTAAAGTCTTATATCAACAACCATTTAAAAAAATGTTTCAAGTACCTAAACTTGCAGCACCCAAAAGTCCAGTAAAACATAAAAAAAGAAGCATCATCAAAGAACCTCATACTCTGGACGAAGAACTAAAGAGAAATCCCCTTTTACCAGTCTCCCGTGGGGAATATATTGGCGAATATTAACTCCACACACGCCCACTTGTTTTATAGGAGGTTGGGAAGATTCCTAACATCTGCTGGTGTGCGACACGTGCTGTAACTTAAGGCTCAGAATTTAGGAAGCAGTGCATCAAGTTTGGTTTTCCTCGTTCGTAAAGGAAAGCTTGAAATCAAGTAGGGCGCTTAATCTTCACTCTATCTATCCTGACGTATTAGGTAAAGGATCTGGTTTTATTTGATGAGTATGAAACACGTGAACTTTCACTATTAAAAATTATTAATTGATACGTTTTAATAACTGTTAAGTCCCCATAATAAGAATAACGTAAATCAATAAGATATCAGGTTAATTGTATACTGAGTAAAGGAGGTTGTGTAAAGGGTAACTATACTGAAATCTAATTCATATATTTTCTCTTATACTATCTCAGTATCTCACAGAGAGAGAGAGAGAGAGAGAGAGAGAGAGAGAGAGAGAGAGAGAGAGAGAGAGAGAGATCATAATACTTTGGTTCCCTGTGTTATTTAATCCCTACTAATTTATATCTAATTCTAATAACACTGGCAAGACATCGACAACTAGAAATAAATATGAATTCGCCTTTCTTAATGCAACACCATTATCTCGAATGAAGAGCCTCTTTCAAACAAACTTCATTACAAAAAATGGCCGTCTGGATGCTGTTGAGTTGATGTTGCAGTTTCTCAGTCTCCCGAAAGAATTTCTTCGTAGCAGCAGGTAAATTATGTAACAGGGGCACAATCATGTCGAATTCATACTCGCAAGTGGCTTACAGTTATCTGGCTTCATTTGCCTTCTTGTGAATCGTAGAAAAAACTACTGAAATGTTAAGGAATAAATGGACATTGGTCAGCTGTTATATAATTAACCTGCTGCTACAAAGAAACCAACTCGAGAGATTGAGAAACTGCAATAAATACTCGACGACATCCAGGCGGCCATTTTTTTTTAAATATTGCTATCTTTAATGGATCACTCTGTACCAAATACAGATTCAGATATATTAGTTTGATGATATTAAAGACTTAGGTCCATAGTGAAACCGAACTCGCATCTAGGTCAACTTAACAACAGTAATTAGTTATCTTCAACAAACAATACTTATCATGTAATTACTAACCATGGAGAAAGTAAGAAGGAAGTATAATTAATTTTTGAAGTGATTTGTCAATACGGCTCTAATGAATATTAACTGGCGAGTGTTTACCTGACAGAGTAAGCGTAGGATCTAGTCTTATTTGATGAATTAAGAAACAGATGATATTTCAGTATTTCTGAAAATGATGAATTGATATATTATCATAACTGTTAATTACCCATAATAAGAATAACGGAAATCAATAATAGATTAAATTGATTGTTTACTGAATAAAGACAGAGTTAAGGGTGTCTATACTGAGATCTATTCATATTTTCTTGCGTTATACTATTTTAGTTTCTTTACACACACACACACACACACACACATATATATATATATATATATATATATATATATATATATATATATATATATATATATATATATATATATATATATATATAATGTCATAATATTAATATATCCTTATTATATCTAATTCTAATGATCACAAATGGTATTTATGAGACAACGAGAAACAAGAAGGTAAATATTGCTGAAGACATGAAATTCATTACGATATTTATTTATTTTAAAACACTTCAGATTTAAGACTGTTCAAATTTAAAAATATTCTTGACGATCGGTGGCCGCATCCTGATCTCAGAGACACTCCTACGTTTTATTTTATATATTTCTACACTGCCGCCCTTCTAATTACCTTTCACTTCATATATAATACTCTAACAGTTTATCTTCAGCAGCTGTCCACCTTTTTTGTTTTACTTTCAGTTGCATTCAGCAACCCTTTTCCTACACAAGTCTTATTTCTTTCATCTACGTGTAATGTTTTTGATGACTAATTCTTTGGGAAAAGTTATTAAATGGAAGATTCAGAGATATAAAAAAATTGTATTGTAACCAAAATACGGAGATTGTCTGCATTTAAATCAATGAAAGATTTATTTTAGGTCGACCACTTATTATCGATTCTGGTTATCCTCTATGACATATCTATTAATTAACCATAAACTGCCCTGTTCACAAACGAAGGAGACTATGATGTCTTTAATCATCATTGCGTAGTTATTTACTCCAGAGCAATGATGTGTATCATTTCAGCATTGCAAATGGGTATACTTCATCTGTAGTAAAATATTTTACATAGAGAGGTTTTAGTTTGGTATGTATATAGACATACGTATATATACTGCGAAGACAGGTCATCTCTTTCTTTCTTTCTTTCTTTCTATTAATCTTCAGCTGAAAACCAATACGGAGAGGGTCTGTTGACCAAGACATAGTAAAATAACGCACTTACCCTTTTTATATATATATATATATATATATATATATATATATATATATATATATATATATATATATATATATATATATATATATATATATATATGTATATATATATATATATATATATATATATATATATATATATATATATAAATATATATATATATATATATATATATATATATAAATATATATATATATATATATATATATATATATATATATATATATATATATATATATATATATATATATATATATATATATATATATATATATATATATATATATATATATATGTATATATATATATATATGTATATATATGTATATATATATATATATATATATATTATTATGATTAGCAAGAATTCGCTAGCAAACTGCCTCCCCCCCCTCCTTTGTTGTTGTTGGATTGTTCTGTTGTGTTTCATTTACTGCCAGCCGACCGATCGATAGACCATCTGTCTATCGACTTAAAAACAAGGGTTTAAAAGATTAAAGGCGCTCCCATTTTTGATAAAGATCTTTCCTTCGAGGCAAAAGTAATCTGGCTTGGGTGTTTCTCCTACAGGCCAAAACCTCCCCTGCGGGCAGCAGGTGCAATGAGTCAAAACATCTGTGTTGGACGCCCCCCTGCCCCATAGGAGGGGATAAAAAGCAGAAACCCACGAGGTCGACACACACACGCGGGCTGGAAGATATGGAATGAAGACGTCCCCAACACCTGGCCCCATCGATGCCCTTGCATCCTAACCACGTGGCCCTTTCCAAAGTGTACTTTTCCTAGTGCCCTTCGACCGTATTCCTCGAGCCCACACGCCATTGCTTGGAGTTTTGAGGAGTCCCCATCGCCTTGCCCCTTTACGGAAGCCCTTGCATCTCACCACGTGGAAGAAACTCGCCCTCGAAATCGCAAGTCATCCACGGACTGCCTTCACGCGCCCTCGGAAAATCTGCTAAGGTAAATGTGCCCTGGAAGAGCCCCATTTCAGTCACGCTTTTGTCTCGTAATATTTTCTTAAGGAGAAAGCCAGAAATCTCCTTGTCTAATGTCCGTGCGCCTCTTGCATCGGCAGTATTAATTCTTTATTACTCCTTTGGCACCCTCAGTGCAGCTTCGAATTCATTATTCTTTTGTCTATTTTCATTACTGGCGTATAATGTGCATATCTCTCATTTCAGAGGGATCCTATTTCGTGGAAGCTTCTCGGACTGTGTCTGGAATTCCCCAGTTTCATTCAATCTACTGAGTTCCTCTTTCCCGTACTAATGTCATTTATGTAAATACACTACTTTAAATGTGCCCACGTGTTTTACGTAATATTTCCCTCAGTAACCAGAGCCCTATGCTCATATGAAATTCTCCTTTGTTTTTCCTCTTTTTACGTTTTCCCGTACCCACGAAGTCAGAATCACAAGGCTAAATTACCTTAAATTGTTGCTACCTGTCTCACAAAGCATATTTCAAACTAAAACCACGGAAAAACGTAAAAATGGCGACCTTGCCAGGATCTCGTTTTGCAGTTGCAGTTCCCCTAGTGTTGCTTTATTGCATTTGCAACTTGCCAGATCAGCTATTAGCAAAGCTAAGCTGGGTACGAGACAATTACGAACCTTTTGTGTAAAACCAGCACACAGATCCAGAAAATTCCACGTAAGTAATGTGTTAATCTTAGCAAAACCTTTTTAAAATCGTGACTGTTCCTAGGAATTAGAAATAGGGACGCATGTAATCACTGAGAGAAAAGAACCGCCGTATTAGATTCGTTAATGCATGCCTTTCAGGATAGGTAGTTAGGAAATAACCAGTGCTAACCATCCTTTGCTTCGAGGAATAGTGCAGAAATTCTCTGTGTTAAAATCTTTGCCATATTCTTGCTTCGAGGAATGCGAAAAAGTGTGTTAAAAGAAATTCCTCTGTGATAACTCTTACTTCGTGATAAATTTCGAATTTCGAATTAGCGAACTGTTATTTAGGCGCGAATAAATTCCCACGTGGGACACGACGAAGTCAGGTTGCATTGCTGAAATTCTCTCAGTGTAGTTAGAATTCGAGTTAGGTGTTAGGAAAGCGAAATTTAAACTCCGCTTATAAGGGGAAAATTACTAGGCCGTTGTACTGTTATCCTCTCAGACGACTGGGAAATTCTCCGAATCCCAGACGGTATATAAATATACGGGTTCATTCACCCAGAATCTAAAAATACCTCCGGTGTTGGCCAAACGACCTGCACCCCCACCCCGCCCATGCCTGCGTGTGTAGCATTTTTTTTTTTGTCCCCATTCATTTCCCAGCATACATTTTTCTTTGGGTTTCCCGTTAGTAATTTCTAAGTCCTAAGGGACGAATCGTAATTCCAAGTCCTAAGTGACGTCGCACGTGGCGAGAATTTCTCCAAATTCCAGTCCTCAGAGACTCCTAAAATTCTACGTCGCACGTGGCGAGAATTTCTCCAAATTCCAGTCCTCAGAGACTCCTAAAATTCTACTCGCACGTGGTGAGAATTTCTCCAAATTCCAGTCCTCAGAGACTCTAAAATTCTATGTCGCACGTGGCGAGAATTTCTCCAAATTCCAGTCCTCAGAGACTCCTAAAATTCTACGTGCACGTGGCAAGAATTCCTCCAAACTCCAGTCCTCAGAGACTCCTAAAATTCTACGTCGCACGTGGCGAGAATTTCTCCAAATTCCAGTCCTCAGAGACTCATACAAAAATTCTACGTCGCACGTGGCGAGAATTTCTCATTCCTGCGGGAACCCAAAATTAAGTCCTTTTGAGACATTACATAGTGTAGTTCACACACATCTAAGCCCTTACGGGACTGATCATTCTAGTTCGTTAGAACAACTCCTTAACTTCACGCTACAGCCGGCCAAGTCCGAGCGTGACAAAATCCAACTACGTCTTCCGAGACGCATATTAGAATTCGTTCGCCAAGAACAACCACGTCTTTCCAAGACATATCAAATTTTAACAAAAAGTCTCCTCAGACTTACTAATCAACTGTCTTATTCGGACAGATCCATTCTCCTGCAGTCTGAACAATTGAGTGTTTCAGATTCCTGCAATTGAGTCTTTTCAGACAACCTGAGTCTTTTCAGACATATCATATGACCATTATTTCGAAATGGCTAATACCAGAGCCCAACAAAACGAGGATTTCAAATTCTACATGTCCACTGGGAAGGACATGGGACTATCGGGGCAAGATCTGAGAGCATGGGTTCAAGAGCGAGTGGACGATGCCAAGGCTGAGAGAGCAAGAGAACGTGAAGAGAGGGAGAGAGAACGTGAGGAGAGAGAGAGGGCAAGAATTGCCCAAGAGCAGGAGAAGGATAAAGAGCGTGAGGAGAGAGAGAGAGAGGGCAAGAAGCCCAAGAGCAGGAGAAGGATAAAGAACGTGCAGAGAGAGAGAGGAACGAATTGCCCAAGAACAACGAGAGGAGAGAGACAGAATCGCCCAAGAGAAAAGGGAGGAACGAGAATGGGAAGATCGAGAGTGACAGCGCGCCCACGAGCTCCAGATGCTAGAACGACAGCCCGCCACCCCCCCGCCCCCTGCCGCGGGGATGAGTGCCCTCAGCCAAGCTCACTCGTTCATGCCAAAATGGACCGAGTCCGAACCTGAAGTATGGCTTGAAAGGGCCGAACGAGTCCTGGAGTGCTGCGATCTCTCCCCCGCGGAACTCTCCCTTGTTCTCACTAAATTCCTGGGCGGAAAGGCCCTCGTTGCTTACCACGCCCTTCCCACAGACGCGATCGGGGAAACTGGGAAGCCGTACGCCAAGCAGTTCGGCGTACAAGATTACCCCGAGCGGTGGAGGAGACGTTGGAGAGAGCAGCCCAGAGAAGCAGGCCAGACTTGGTCCGATTGGGCGTACCATTCGGAGCGGGGCGTTGACAAAATGGCTCGATTCCGAAGGAGCCACTAACACCGCCGAGGTACTCGAGCGGTTTAAATTCGAGCATTTCCTGCGCTACGCCCCTCCTGCCCTCGCCACTCATATAGTGGAAAAAGCCCCAGCAACACTCACCGAGTGTTGCCGAATAGCAGATATATGGGGAAACCCACCACCCTCAAGAAGGATCCATGGGGCGGAAGATAAATCCCCGTCCCTCCTCGGAGGTTCAAATTCCCACAAAAATGGGAACTCGGGCAAGCCCCTAACCTGCCATTATTGCAAGAAAACGGGCATTTCTCCGAACAGTGCCGGAACAAGAAACCGGCTCTCTCTCTCCCGGAAAACCGACAAATAACTCGCCTGCGCCCTCCACAGGGGCAGCGCGGAAAGATTTCAGCCAGACATTTTGCACGGCGTGCAAGGTTTATGGCCATTCTCCGCATGGGCAAAATGCCCACGCAATAATAAATCAAATACTCCCACCGTCGCCTTGGCCGTCACAGATCCCCAGTCATTAGGCCCTCCGCCGAAGGGCCTGTATACGTGGCCCCTCCACGAGGTAGCCAGCCCGCGCGCCGAGTCACTGCTTTCGAGGATTCGGGCGCACAAATCTCCCTCATCCGAAGGGACAGAGTTCCCCGGAGCTATCGTCAATAGACGAAAACTCGTCACGATCGAGGGAATAAATCAATTTAAAATGATACTCCCTACGGTCCAATTGAGAGTCACAAGACCTCACCAATCCAAAATTTGCAATCTTGCAGTAGCAAGCCATCTCCCCGGAGGCTATGACGTCATCCTGGGACAGGACTTTCAGTCCCCACCGAAATCACGACAATCTAGGGGTCCCCATTCCCCGAATCATTCCGCGGGCGCAAGTAATCCTCCCCCGCTTCTTCCTCAGTCAAGACTGGCGCCCCCTGGGTACCAGAAGGACGTGCAGTCCCCACCAGTGCCACCTGAGTACGATGTACAGTGGCCCCCTCGATCGGTTCCCGATCCAATTCCAGTGCCCGGCCCTGCCTCAGTGCCAGTGCCAGGGCCCCAATCAAATCTCCCTTCAGGAGATGCCAAATTCCTGCCGGTGCCACTTGCATGCCCCGAGCAGGGCCAAGCTTCGTCCGTCCTGACCGACGAGCCCAAGAAACCTCTGATAGCGCCTGACTCTGCCCTAGTGCCAGCGCCAGAGCGCTACGCCGATCTCCATTCACGGGATCCAACTCAGGACCCCTCTCTTCCCCGGCCTGGCACCGCTACCAGCGCCGGTCAGAGAGACGGTTCCTCCCGACCACCGCGGAAGCTCACCTGCAGGTGCGGCCTCGCAACCCGTGCCTGAGCTGGTCAACGTTACCTGCGAGCCGCTCACGCCACCCCGACCGCCTCCTCTCTGCCTCAGCCCGTCGCCGACGCAATTGCGAGTCAGGATTCTGCCATATCTCCCTTGGCCGATGAACTACAAGAGCTGTGACGGATTATGGTAGAACCAGCACGGAACGCTCCTGCGTCAGCTGTCGCAGCAGCAGGCCCAGGTGGAACTCCGTGCCGCCCTCCGGTCGCGGGCCCTCCGCTTCCCTGGCCGAGGACGACTGTCCCATTAAGAAAGACTCGAGGCGAAATTATCACGGGCGTGGGACATTCCAGGTAATTTACAAAGAGCTCTAGAGCTCCCATGGCACCTGTGCCACCATTTCATTTTTCGAAGGTCTTGGCACCCCTAATCCAGAAGGGGATGTCAGGCCCTCCTCTATCTTCCTCCGTTCCTCAGAACTTCTATCTCTTATCAACCTCTATTAATCTTCCTTAAATTATCACCACAAGAGGCAATTAAATACGGGATACCATTCCCCACACAATGTATAAATCATTAAGAATAACAGAGTGAGAAGTGGCACGCCCTTGCGCCCATACCCTGGCACCGGGCGTGCGTGTCAGCCCTCCTGAAGGAGTCGCGCCCTTCGGTGCACTTTCCTCCCCTGGGACTGAAGTGATAGTCCGGGCCGTAATTTATAGGCAAAGGACAATAAATTCCCGCCTAACACAATAAAACCCTCACTCTTTTTCCCTTAGTTCTTCTGCCAATATCATTTACTTTCTTTTAGTTATTTATTTATCTTTAATTTTAATGAATCATGAGTCATAAACTCTTGCCCTTGTGATTTAAATGCCCTTTTGTAAGCTCTGAGGGACGTGTCCCGCCTTTCATATGCGGTCAAGTTTCATTCGTAACGTCTTGGTAATTTTCCTTTTGTTATTATTATCCCTTTTCCCCCTTCCATTATAAGACCCCACATCTTTTGTCTGCTCGCCCTGTGTCATAACATGGAGTACTCGAGTGGGCAGTGGACATAAAATTAAGCGTAGTTTAAGGTTAGCGAATTAAAACCTCGCGAATACTCTCACCCGCACACGACTGTCAAATTCCGGTGTGTGGGTCATCCTCAGCTCGCGTTGAACGATAGCTGAGCAAAGCACGTTAAAACGAAGATAAATTATCAATGCGAATTTGTATAGTCATTACAATATGGTGTAAAAGGGGATGTCATTTACAAAAATAAACGCTGTTTTTCATTTACACAGCCTCTTCAAGGCAGATTGTACTAACCGCATGCATTTTATCTAAAATTAAGTAACCGTGTATTTTAATTCTTGAACAATAACCTTTCTTTTCATTTGTTGGCCATAGCCTCATATACGTGGTCCTAATAATTAATTCACAATTGTTCGAGTCACATTATAAAGTTACCAGTGGGTAACCAAATCTAAAGTAATTATTCTTTTGCAAGTGTTTAAATCACTTTGCGTTCTGTTAACGAAAATTGTCCCAATGTGTTATTAAAAGTAATGTCACAGCTTCATAAAACCCTTAGGAGTAAAGTTCATTGCAAGGCAGAATGTAGAGAAACGTAAAGCATTTGCCGCTCATTTTGAATATCGATGTACACACCGAAGGAGGTATGTACATCATCTTGTATGGGAAGGTATTATGATTAGCAAGAATTCGCTAGCAAACTGCCTCCCCCTCCTTTGTTGTTGTTGGATTGTTCTGTTGTGTTTCATTTACTGCCAGCCGACCGATCGATAGACCATCTGTCTATCGACTTAAAAACAAGGGTTTAAAAGATTAAAGGCGCTCCCATTTTTGATAAAGATCTTTCCTTCGAGGCAAAAGTAATCTGGCTTGGGTGTTTCTCCTACAGGCCAAAACCTCCCCTGCGGGCAGCAGGTGCAATGAGTCAAAACATCTGTGTTGGTCGCCCCCCTGCCCCATAGGAGGGGATAAAAAGCAGAAACCCACGAGGTCGACACACACACGCGGGCTGGAAGATATGGAATGAAGACGTCCCCAACACCTGGCCCCATCGATGCCCTTGCATCCTAACCACGTGGCCCTTTCCAAAGTGTACTTTTCCTAGTGCCCTTCGACCGTATTCCTCGAGCCCACACGCCATTGCTTGGAGTTTCGAGGAGTCCCCATCGCCTTGCCCCTTTACGGAAGCCCTTGCATCTCACCACGTGGAAGAAACTCGTCCTCGGAAATCGCAAGTCATCCACGGACTGCCTTCTACGCGCCCTCGGAAAATCTGCTAAGGTAATGTGCCCTGGAAGAGCCCCATTTCAGTCACGCTTTTGTCTCGTAATATTTTCTTAAAGAGAAAGCCAGAAATCTCCCTTGTCTAATGTCCGTGCGCCTCTTGCATCGGCAGTATTAATTCTTTATTACTCCTTTGGCACCCTCAGTGCAGCTTCGAATTCATTATTCTTTTGTCTATTTTCATTACTGGCGTATAATGTGCATATCTCTCATTTCAGAGGGATCCTATTTCGTGGAAGCTTCTCGGACTGTGTCTGGAAGTTTCATTCAATCCCAGTTTCATTCAATCTACTGAGTTCCTCTTTCCCGTACTAATGTCATTTATGTAAATACACTACTTTAAATGTGCCCACGTGTTTTACGTAATATTTCCCTCAGTAACCAGAGCCCTATGCTCATATGAAATTCTCCTTTGTTTTCCTCTCTTTTTACGTTTTCCCGTACCCACGAAGTCAGAATCACAAGGCTAAATTACCTTAAATTGTTGCTACCTGTCTCACAGAGCATATTTCAAACTAAAACCACGGAAAAACGTAAAAATATATATATATATATATATATATATATATATATATATATATATATATATATATATATATATATACATATATATATATATATATATTGTCAAGAATAAACATCCCTCCCTTCCTGTAACTTTGATTTCATTATATAATTTTGAAATAATCTGTTATTCCTGTTTATTTCGATTTACTTAAAATCAATTTGCATGCCATTGAACAGTCTTTTGGTAGGTATATTTCTTACTTGAACCAGTCAGTAGCCGTTACATATAGGCCAACGTTAACAACCCCTAACATCGCTCGATCCAGCAAACAATACAAAGCCCCTTTTCCCCCCCATCTCGCGATGGGGAGACTTGTAGGGATAGGGAAGGCCAAAAGGGCCATTTAGCGCTAGGGAACAGGTCGAATTCTGAGCTGTAGGCATATAATGATAAGTGTGCTTTTCCTATGCCCTCCTTGCTGGTTCTTTTGACATACTTGCAGGTACGGTTGGCCCCGCCAGACGCTCAAAGAAGCCCTGCTTTTGAAAGCAGAGAGAGATGCTCCTCTGATTTCATCTGAAGCAGACGTGTTGCACTTTCTCCAGCTCCGCTGGTTGGACTGACTTCAACGGACACCTGGAATGGTTGTAGGCGCCAACAACAGTCATAAAAGGTTCGTACGTTTGCAAGTAGTCAAGTCCAGCCCTTTCCCCTTTTACTTAAACTCCTTAAAATTCCATTTCTTTAAACATTTAACCTCTTCCTCCACAAAGCAATCCTCCCTTGTTCGAATTCTGCCTGTATCCCATGCCTTGCTATTTACGTACTTGAATTCAAGTAAAGATCCCGTGATAACCATCAATTGTCCCTCCACCAGTGCAATTTAAGGGCCAGTTAGGTTAAGCTATATCAGTGTTAATTTTATCTTTGTGTGTGTGCGATCACGTGTTCATTGTTAAAGCCTACGCTGCTCCGATTCTCAGATTGTGCATACGTGATTTCAGTATAATCATCTCCTAGGCTACGTTATGTTTTGTATTTAAGAACGTGTATTGGGTGATATTTCATAGGGGGATTCCATCTCCTTCAGTGTATACCATCATTCCTAACTGAGAACGTCTCTTTCAGGGACACACATGGCACGATCGCAATCCATGCTTCAGTATCTCGTCTGCCACCAAAATCCTGATAATTCCTGGTCGCAGTCAGTAACGAATTCCGTTGTGGCCTGAATGTTCACATGAATTCTCCTCCCATCCTGGAGTTCCATCATTTGCATTACCTGAGACTATTCCATGTAATCCAGGCAAGACAGAATGTTATTATTATCATTGGCCTGATTGTATTGCATGAGCCCCATTTTTAATCAACTTGCTTGTTGCCAAATCATTGCATCATTGTTCCCTATGTCCTATAACTGATTATGTTGTTCTATGTCTCATTGTTAATTGCTAAGTCTGTAAATAAACCCCTGTAAATTTGTAAAAGTAGTCTACTTCCCATATATTTGACCTTCCTTATTCAACTATAAATTCAGGACAGAAAATCTAAGGTAGGTTTTTCAAATAGGCTTTTCCTTTTGCTCATAAACTGGACTTTCTTGGTTTTCAGTGCAGCATCAATTATAATTTTGTTTCAATTTTAAAAGCACAAGGTAGTTGAAGTTTATGACAATATATATATATATATATAGATTATTATATATACTATATATATATATATATATATATATATAGCATGTTATATATATATATAAAGGGCCTGATTTATGTTTCGAAAGGTATATTAACACCTCCCAGCTGAATAACTTGTGCAAGAGTAACTCCAACCTTAGGAAAGTTTCACAAAACTTCTTCTCTGCTCTGACTAAGTGGCCATTTCTTTCCTTTATGATATCGAGAGAGAGAATGGAAATAACAATAAAAACATAGGCCCTTGAGAAAAAGGAAGTGTGTTTGAGAAAGCTACAAAAGTATGAATATGTTTGAAAACATTTCTTTATAATATTTAGGACCTAGGTTTTTTGTCATAAATTTCGTCGACAACTAATCTCTTTTTTAACTAAGGGTCTGAAAGCAATTCGGCCAACCAGTTATGCAAATATGGGGAGCTTTCTTTGTAGTTTGGACATGTTATAAATAATGTTAAATTTTGAAAGTACAACTGTCATAAATAATGAATTTTGCCCGTTTATGATGTACAAATTTGAAAGTAAAACAGTTAAACTTTTCCATTGACTCATTTTGGGTTTTTATCCTTAGAGGAATGAACAATATATTATCTATATATATATATATATATATATATATATATATATACATATATATTTATATATATATATATATATATATAATCATTAAACTATACAAAAATGGGAATAAAAGCACGTTAAAAGAAGAAGAAGAAGAAATATATATATATATATATATATAAATATATATATATATATATATATATATATATATATATATATATATATATATATATATATATATATATATAATGAAGGCATATGTCAGTCATATACACTCACGTTCACATACAAATACAAACACACACACACACACACACACACACTATATATATATATATATATATATATATATATATATATATATATATATATATATATATATATATATAATCTGTGTCTGTGTGAACATGAATGTATATGACTGACATATGCCTTCATGCCGTATCAAAATCTTGTCACACCAAGATGTATTCTAGCTTCTTCATCGACTATCAGTTTAAATCATAAACCAACCTATGTCTCAGACTAAGGGGATCGTATTTCCCCTTAGCGTAAAAACATACTGAGTTTGGCGGAGAAGACTGATTTAAGGCCTTAACTGAATTTCTCATCTAACACTTTTGCCAAACTTTCGCTATTGAATGATACCAGGACTGGAACGATTCCAGTTCACGTTGTGAGGAAGACGTTATGCAAGGTTATATGTGAGCTTCCTTTATTCTTATTTCTTTGATAGTATATTTGACAATAACTTATCTCAGGTTAATCTTTTTCTACTAGAACTTAGACAAAACCTAAAGATCTGAGGAAATGGTAACTAAGTCCTTATTAGGAATCCTAGAAAAAAAAATACTTTCAGTACAGAGGAAAGTCAAAGTTCCTTGGCTGATGCTTAACAGGAGGATGACAAGGGTTAACCAAAATAATGATTATTAACTCTTCTCTTTTCGTTTTTGAGGAAATCTGTACCTAACAGTAAATTATATTTCACTTATTAAAGAGACGCAAAGTACAATGTTTAACCATCTGTAATTGCATGGATAAACAAAAGATTTATTTAACTAATAATCTCTTTACCTAACCATCACTTTTCTAAAAAAAAAAAAATAATAATAATAATAATAATAATAAGAAATAGATATTTGAATCCTTCCTTACGTACACCACTTTGACAAAGTCGACCTGTTAAAAAGCGCGCCAGGCTCCATAACTTTTTTTCTCTGACAAATTATTAAAAAAAAGTTTGTCGTTCTGGCGAGAGCCTATGAACTACTGAGTTCTGTTTTCCTTTTGCGTTTCGATAGAAATTTTTTCCGTTCCCTTGATCAAACTGCAGATACTTGGAAAGGGTCGGCAATATCTTTATGATTCTGTAAACTCAAACTCTCTACGTAAGCTCTGTTGCAATTTTCATTCACACGCAAATACAATATATACAAAATATAGTATATATCATAACAGAATAACTTACAATAATATTTATATAATTAAATATATGTGATTAGTACATGAATTGCTTTTAATAATCACAATATTTCCTGCTTATATATGCTGCTTATCTAAATAAAAAATGAAAAAATTTTTACCTAAAGTACATAAAACCCACTTCTATATATTTCTTTATTTACCCCTTAAAAATTGGGGTGAACCAGGGAAGGCAATAATGATAAATTGTTGAGTGTATTCCTTAAGGATTTTCTTTATCAACTTCCTGGATAAAAGAGTATTTTTTAGCCAGGGGGCAGGAAAGCAAAAGGAATTGAAGAAAGTGAAGGCAGAGGTCATACTCTTTACCCGTCGTATTTTTCAATTTCTTCTTTTTCTCCTACATTTAAAAGTAAAATAAATAAATTATCCATAAATCCTCAACCCCTTCCAGCAAAGAAAAAAACTAACTCTTTCCTTTTCGTTTGGGTTCCAGTTGCTACAAAGTTCGGAAAGGAAAAAGTAGCCCTTATGGGAAGCAGGGTTTTTGGTTCCAATAATGCACTGAAAACTTTTCGTATGCATTTTCTTGTCTTAAAATTCTGTCTAAAACAAAAACATAAAAAAAGGGGAAAAAGATCACTTGATCCCTAAATTCAGGAGATATACGACATTAGCAGAATTTAGTAGTGTCTGAGGGGCTAGTGAAGCAAGATTAATATATGAAGGATTTTTATCCATATACCAGGTCTATGTCCACAAATCTTTTGTCAAGCATATCCCTCACGCAATTTTTATAACCCCTATGTTCAGTATTTGCTATTTTTCGCTGCTATGGGATTCATGAATTAACTTTCACTGATTTACTTAAATATTGAAATTTCATACATGTTGCCTTTATTTGTGATATACCTTTAACTGATATATTTCATAAAGAAATACCGTTTATAGGAAACTTTCTTAAAGGTTTTTTCAAATAACGTACATTTCTTTAATTCCCTCTAAGTGCCAAAAATGCCCACGAGATATTAAAAAAAATAAAAAAAGTAGGAAAAGATAAAAAATGTCGGGTGTATTGTTAGCATAAATTTGAATATCGGTTCTTCTCTCATGAATAAGAATTACGTATATATTCCTGCTAAAAAATTTTAAATATATAATTATTTGATACGCAAATAACGTAAAAAAAACGAAAAAAATATTTATGGAAAAAAGTTGAGAGACAACTTATTTTCTATTATAAAAACCTAATGATTTGATAACACGAAAGAAACGACCATTAGCATGTGAAAGTGATTCACTAAAGGTAAGACTTTGTAGAAATTGCAGTCAAAACCACGTTTAATGTAATATTGAAATGTAGTTTAAAATGACATGACTATTAAGACTAGTCATATGATGGAATCCCCTTTTTAAATCCTACACTTCTTTTAAGATTTCTTTTCCTGCATATTAAATTTTCATAGAAAAACTAAAGTGATATGCAATGTGTACCATGTACACGTGTGTTTAACAACAGTCAGCTGGAATCAACTCCTAGCTTAAATTGGCCCTCGTCCAGCTAATGATTTATACAGAATGATAGTACATACCGTCCCTTAGGCTGAAAATATCTGATGTCCTACGCGTGATTACAAAACACTGTCTGGGAAGGCTTTTGAAAAGTGTCACTTTTACCTAATTGGACGTGTCGAGCATTTTGAAGATACGTTCTTGGAATCTCGGAAGCCTCGTTGTGGATGAAGACCCTCGCAAATCAGAACCCTTGGTCTAATTGAATTCTCAAGTGAATTTTTCCTGTTACTTCCTATCGGAAATCTTCATTACTAAAAATGCGTTTCCGTTGGTCTTTAATAAATTTGCGCTTTCCAGGAATCCGTACTGCTTTTCATTTAATGCATTTAGATAAGCAAATAAGGTTCCCTATTTTTGGCTGATAGAATTGGTTTTCAAAATTAAATCAATCCTTGTTTGAATATGTATATTTAATCATGGCAAAATCCTCACCCATGTTCACCTATGACTAATGTCTATCACTTACTTACCGGTAATACTGCTAACTGATGCATATATCCATCGACAGTAAAAGATAAGTAAATAACAAGGCTATTAGAGAAAGAGACAGAACTAATCCTTTAAAAAAGGCTTGAAGGACAAAAATTATAGAATGCGAACCCCAAAATTTGCCTTTAGAAAAGAAACAGACAACAAAGCGAGTAATTCAAGAACTGGTGATCTACAGTGTCAAAATAGAATAGTTTGGTTTCATGGTTATCAGAGTCTCTGAGACAAGTGGTGAATGAAAGACATTCAATTGATCAATTTTGTGGTCTCATGGTCTGTCATTCCTTCAGACGTATTTTACACGCATATTCTTAGCTTTCCTTCACACTATGACTGGTTCATAGACAGCCACTGACTTGCAGTCTCATACACCTCCATTCGATGTCCTTTCTTACTCTAATACAATTTTTCCCTAACAAGAATTCATAAAATTTCTGTTTCCCTTGAACTACTGCATTCTATTCAATCAACAGCCATTTAAAATTCTCCACCGAGAAAGAGGTACAGTATCTTAACCCAGCACGTATCATAATGCTTTTCAGAGTCTTTTCCCATCAAAGCATAAATAATAATCAGTCTGATAAAGATTCACAACAGATATCCAGTGAAGTGCTACACGTATTCTATATTTGAAGGAAGACACAATACAGTAACATTATTTTAACTTCATAATTGTGTCTATAATTTATTCCGACAATAGTTACCTGTTTGAACAGTCATGATTCATCGATAAATGAATGAGTAGGTTGAAAAGACGATCAGTAGAGGAAAAAACCCCATATAGACTCCACTTTTCTAACCCCGCCTTGAAGGGGCGTGGCAACCCCCTTCCCCCTCCTGATAAGCTCATGTACGCACGTGAGGCCTAAAAGGCGGGGCAACGCCCCAACCCCAAAGGGGCGTGGCTAGCCCCCCCCCCTCCTGATAAGCTCATATACGTACATGAGGCCTAAAAGGGGTGTGGCCTCCCAGACCCCAAATAGACTCCACTATTCTGGTGGGCGTGGCCACCCCTGACCCCAAATCGACTCCAGTTGTATTATAAGCTCATGTACGTACATGAGCTCATATTTAGGGGCGTGGCCACCCGTGACCCCAAATGGACTCCGTGATGTCTTATAAGCTCATGTACGTACATGAACTAATATATGTACATGAGGTGTAAAGGGGGTGTTGCCACCCCTGACTCCACTTGTCTTATAAGCTCATGTACGTACATGAGGTCGAAAAAGGGAGTGGGTGCGTGGACACCTGTAACTCTACGGGAATGAAACCACTTTTCTGCAACCCCGTGACGTCACGCAACTCTACGGGAATAAAACCACCAATTCAACCCCTGACCTCAAATTGACTCCACTTTTTGGGCGTGGCCACCTGTAACTCTACGGGAATAAAACCAACATTTCAACCCCCGACCCCAACCTGGCTCCACTTTGCCACACCCCGTGACGTAACGTAAACTCTACGGGAATAAAACCACCAATTCAACCCTGACCTCAAATTGACTCCACTTTTTGGGGCGTGGCCACCTGTAACTCTACGGGAATAAAACCAACATTTCAACCCCGACCCCAACCTGGCTCCACTTTGCCGCACCCCCGTGACGTCACGTAACTCTACGGGAATAAAACCACCAATTCAACCCCTGACCTCAAATTGACTCCACTTTTTTGGGGCGTGGCCACCTGTAACTCTACGGGAATAAAACCAACATTTCAACCCCCCGATCCCAACCTGGCTCCACTTTGCCGCACCCCGCGTGACGTCATGTAACTCTACGGGAATAAAACCACCAATTCAACCCCTGACCTCAAATTGACTCCACTTTTTGGGGCGTGGCCACCTGTAACTCTACGGGAATAAAACCAACATTTCAACCCCGACCCCAACCTGGCTCCACTTTTCCGCACCCCCGTGACGTCATGTAACTCTACGGGAATAAAACCACCAATTCAACCCCTGACCTCAAATTGACTCCACCACTTTTCTACCTCCTGTGACGTCACATAACTCTACGGGAATAAAACCATCCTTCCAACCCCTACCCCAAATTGACTCCACCTTTCCTACCCCCATGACGTCACGTAACTCTACGGGAATAAAACCATCCTTCCAACCCCTGACCCCAAATTGACTCCATTCCTAACCCCCGTGACGTCACGTAACTCTACGGGAAACCCTTCATTTGAACCCCCGACCCCAAATCGACTCCACGCTTATGCCCCCGTGACGTCACGTAACTCTACGGGAATAAAACCACCCCACCCCAACCCCAAATAGACTCAGTTCACTGCTTTTTTGCGACTCATGTCCCCTTTAATTGTTTTCAACGTAACCGGGACGTTTACCTCCTCCTCCTCCTCATATAAAATCTCTAAATTAATATATGCACATCGCGAATGTAGCCTCTATCAACTTCTCTCTCTCTCTCTCTCTCTCTCTCTCTCTCTCTCTCTCTCTCTCTCTCTCTCTCTCAGCCGTTACATTTTGCTTAGATATTCGGAGTATCATGATAAAAGGATATTTGGTGACTGACTTCAACCTCATGTGAGACATATATTTATCAATTTGATATCTCCCCCAATAACCGACACACGGATGAAACCTGACCTTATCGCCATATTTGCCAAGCTGACTTCACCCTCACGTGAAATTTTATCTATCATAGAATTTGAGTCATAATCTCCATACACTACACAAGTTTAAAGGCAAACACTTCAATTTGTTTATTTATTAATACCGAGTTTGAAAGAGGTTAAATGAAAAATCAAATGACAGACGGAATTTCAGTTTTGTTTATTTATTAATACCGAGTTTGAAAGAGGTTAAATGAAAAATCAAATGACAGACGGAATTGTTATTTTATATTTGTAACCAATGCTAAATACAGGGAATGAATTAATATTCCATACAAATACATACATTAGAAAAAACTGTATATACAAACACGAACGCGATAATATACGCATTCGCTTTTCCAAAAACAATACTTCAACGAAACACACGGCTACTAAATATTTTCTAACTTGTTCCTTCACATCACAGCCTCAGTATATGCCACATACATCTACTCCAGCACTTTCCCGACCGTTTATCAAAGACGACGTTTCATCTAACACCTCAAAGCTTTTAAATTTAGCTAACAAGTTTTTCATATATAAATCTTCCACGCACCTTTCCTCCAACAGGGATAAATTCTTTTCATTATAGCCACGCAACATATTTTACCAATTTTGCTCATTTCATCACTGAATGTAGCTAACACAGGTAAATATTGATTCAACCAAGTCGTATTAACACGCCCGCTTTGACCGATGCCAGCGGAAAGATAACATACTTGACATAGTCATACGATGATTTAGATAATTCTTCCTTCAATTTCTTGACCGAAGAAAAAAGTGGTTGAATCTCATCTGCTTACTATCTCTGGCCCAAACGATCGGCATGATCTTCATCTTTGGAATAAGCCACGCTCTTTTGTGCGTATTCGTTCTCTTCAATGGGGCGCCGATACCGTATTGTGTTAATAAGGTAGCTATGGTAGGGAGATCAACTTCATCGTTGCATTCCCAAGATGTGATATTTTCAGGTCTTTTCACAATGGCGGAACCTTCAATACCCTATCACGAGGACATGCATATGATGCACCAGTGCGAGAATATCGAAAACCTGCCAACTCGGCATACGGATAAGCACGAATGACGTCTGCCACCACACCGTAATTCCTGCATGTGACACAATTAGTGGCCACTACTAAACACGTGTTCCGCTTCCTGAACATATTTTCGGACAAGTTCCCGAAAACTAACTTGCACGAGGAGGTTGATGAAGCCATGGCGAGAGTCCACGTCTTGATGTGACAATCCTTCAAGAGATAATGAGCTACCCGAGCTCCCTGCCTTTATCACAATCACCGATTACAAACCAGTTGTGACGAAGCATCAAGTCTCTCTCCCTCCCAGCCATGATTCACACACACACACGAATAAACAAGTCTTATCATTCCCTCACGCCGAAGGACATCCACACATATGACTCATTTTATCAAAATCAGTATCACTCCCAGCCATGATTCAAGCTCACACGAATAAACAAGTCTTATCATTCCCCCATGCCAAAGTCATCCACACATATGACTCATTTTATCAAAATCAGTATCACGTGACTAAACAGCTCCGGCATCATTGTTCCTAAAATGTTAATAAGCCACCCACGCATCCACCATGCTTCTGTTTCGTTTCTTCCTCACAATCGCCATCTTGTTTTTCCCTCCCCCTCCTCCTCCTCCTCCTCCTCCCTTTTTCCCCATATTTCGCCACGTTTCGATTTGTTTTTTAATGGCTATATTCCTTAACATCCAATCTTTAACCCCGGCCATTTCTATGAAGTAGTGATAATTCGAAATATTATCAACGTGGGTTTTTTTATTCCCTTGAAATTCTCGAGCTATATCTAAAATATTATAACCTGCGAGTGGATGAGTTAAATCTCCTTCTTCATTCCATTCAACCGTGTTAGAATCTTGTAAGTGCTTAACAACAGCCGTAACATATGACTTTTGAGGTTCTTTAAAAATATTGGAATAATACCTGTTAAATCGGGATTGCTTTTTTGCGAGTCATGTCCCCTTTAATTGTTTTCAACGTAATCGGGGCGTTTACCACCTCCCCTCCAGTCACTGCACCTACACTTTCTATAGGAGGAGGAGGAGGAGGAGGAGGAAGAGGAGGTCCCGTGAGCGATATAGCTGGCACAGACAGTTTTTGGATATTAAGAGGGACGTGTCCGCTACTACTAACAGCTGTCGTATCCAACTTGCCAGTACCCTCCAGGTTATTAATATCACCATCACAAACCTCTTTTCTATTCATTAACCTCTCGTAGGTAATGGCAGGGATAACGTAAAACTCCTTCATTTTCAATTAAAAGACTTCCTACCAAACTCGCTGCAATAGGCAATAACGCTGATAGAATAGCCCCCTTTACGACTTTTCAGTATATTTTTCTTCTTAGATATGGACGTTGTTTTCAAGGACACAAGATGAATTTCTCGTCTACAATTTCTTAAGTGTTTAATAAACTTCTTATCTTGAGTTAGATTACCACAAAGAAAATTTCTAAAAATTTCCGAGAGCGTAGCCACCAAACCACCGTTTAAGATGGGAATGACTTTACTTCTTTCACTGGGTGATAAACCAGAGATGAATAAAATAAAGTTTTTATTTTTACGTATTAAAGGCTGCTTACGGTTCATATCCGTTCAATTTGAGATTCATCAACCCAGGAATTGAATTGTCTCGGATAACCTTTCCAATGAACGTAATATTGAGTTTTATTATTTTTTCTTCCTCCTTCCCAGAATAGTGATATCATACGTTTCTGGTAGATTTGTGGGAATTAATTCTTCACGATAAAATGCACCCTTTATTTCTTCACCCGCTAAATCTTCCAAGAAGTATACGACTGGATTTTGCGATGTATCCACTTTTCGGATTTTAAAAATTTCTAGAGTATTTTGAATTGTGTATCCTCCTAAAAATTGCGTTCCGACGCTCATCGGCAATGCGTACAACGTCTCCAACATTCAAGAGCGAAATGGTGGGAGGATTAACGAGAACAGCCTTTTATACATACTCGAGAATTGACGTTCAATGTCATCTCTAGCCGTTAATGCGTGAACCTCTTGCGGGGTGCGACCCAAACTCCTATGGGGGTTGTGGTTGTAACTCTGAACAATGTCACGCAAGACGTTAATGTATTTTAAGGTATTCTTATGTGTGAGATATCTATATATCCGACTTTTAATAGTCCTTATGACTCTTTCAGCTATAGAGGATTTGATTTCTCTCGAATAAACGCTATATAATTTTATATTTTTACTATCTAAATATTCTCTGACATGTTTGTTATAATATTCTCTACCCTCATCACTATTCAAACGTGAAATTCCCGAAAATTCGGTAGATTCGATAACCTTCTTCAAAGCGCGACGCATAGTAACACCATCCTTCTTTTTCAAGGGAACAATTTGTAGATATCTGGAAAACACGTCAATAAAGACCAGCAAATATTTAAACCCATTATTATACCGAGCTAATTTGGACATATCGGCTAAATCGGTGCTCGCTATTACTCGCGGTTTGGGTGACATGATTTTTCTTCTGGGAATTTTTTCGAGTGACTTTATGCAGTGTGTAAGACTTTTGTCCACGCAAGAATTCTTTAACATTTTCACGTGTAATTTGGCTATCCAGATTTTTCGCTACCCTGAATAAAGAGTCCACCCCGCTGAAACTACCCACACCCCGTGCATCTCCGTACAAAGTTTTTAGCAGTTTTATCCGTTCTTTATCCATATTGGTAAGCTATTTGATATTCCGTTTCACCCAGAATATTAGTTCGGAGCTGTAACAGTTCAGGTGTTGACGGAGCGAAGTCTACTAACAAATAACCGTAGCGGTTACGTGATAGGGCCTTTTTATATATGTCCGAAAAGGCTGAAGCTTTTTGACGGCCGAATAACTGCCGACCTAGAGTTTCAATTTGACTAAAATCACGATTTTTCATTAGAATATAATGTGAACAATTCAGGCTTATACTTCTACTAAACTTGCCCGAATGAAACATATTCTGCGTTATGAATATAACTGAAATAGATGAATGACGTCCCGCTGTGAAGGCGTTAGTGACAAATTTATTATCACTAGCCTCGAGGAAACAATCGTCGAGTATGAATAATAGACCTTTATTAACCTCTGTCTCCCCCTTTTCAGCGTAATCAAAGGGATTTAAAATTTCTTTGGATACTTTAAATTTGGGACCTATTGAGGATGCATTTCGAGGGGTGTTCAGATACCCCGCAATATAAAATGTATTGGAAACGCGTTTCATAGAGTTCAATGATTTTTGACAAAGGACGGACTTGCCACTGTTACTAAACCCCGCGATGATAATACGAGCGGGATTAGCGAACGGGTCTAACAACTGCCCAGGAAGGGACCTGCCGCAGCCATGATGTTAGCGCGTTCAAGACTAAAGTTGTATACTTTACACGCTCCTTTTATATACAAGCCTTAATAATAATAATTAGGGTGAATGGAAGTTGACGGCAATAATATTTGTTTAATTTCCATAATGAAACATATACAGGTTTTTCCTACAATATCAAAATACAATGTACAGTAAAAATGCAACCTATAATAAAAATACAATTTAATAATTTAAAAATATAAAAACCAACTGTGTATATGAATATATTATATACAATATAATATATTAAAATATATGAATATAGGATAAAATATATAGTAAAATATACAAACTATGACACCCGGTCAAGGTGTGATACGCCTCCGTTTAACTGGAGGAGAGGGTGAAACCATTTCCTGTCGAGGAGAAGTCAAAGACGCCGAAGAGAGAGGAATTAACATTGTATATTTTACTATTCTCTCTTCGACGTTTTGAACATCCTTTCACCCGCGGGAAATGATGTGATGGATGTAGGGTCGGAGGAATTCTCGAGGTGCTAGGAGAGGAGGAGAGATTGCCGCTACTGCTGGCACCGCCACTGCCCTCTCTATCTCCTCTTCCTCCTCCTCCCCCCTCCCCCGCCATACCCTCCTCCACCCCAATGTCTGGATGTCCATACGCCAACGATTTATAAGGTGTCACATAATATCTCTTGTCCTCTAAAGGACAGAGAGATACCTTTCGCTGGCTCGTATGACACATCGTACCTCCTACTCTTTGCAAATTGTGCACACGAGTATAAGTAATCTCATTCTTTTCGATTACAGCTCGATACTGGTCATGCGGAATGGTCTTTTGCCGGCACCTTTGTACTCCTTTCAAGGTGTTACTACGACTAGTTTCCGTCAGATACGAATAAACTTTAGGTTTAACGCCGATAAACTCCCTCATGAGTTCAGCTCCCGTTTCAACCTTGACTAACCCTAGTTTCCCCTTACGTGACTCATCATACAATTCGTGAGTTTTGGGAAATTACTCAAATCCATGTAGGGTTTGAGCACACCCTTCAGTTCTCGATTGAGGTTATCAGTCGCGAGGGAAAAGATCAAGCTGTCAGTGTCGGTATAAAGGAGCTGAACTCGGTGTCCATACTGCTTTCGAAGAACGTCGTAATAGAACTGATACACCATATCCTTCGCCATGTCTAGTATACTGAAACCGATATAAATCAGGGATTCAGCCATAACAGACTCTTTGCAATGGTTCACAATGTACCTGTCATTACCCAGTTTTTCCAAAGACTTGTACGTGTGTTTGGATACATTCCTGAGGAGAGAGGCTTCACCGGTGGTGACGACAGTTCGGGTAGAATAATTCAATGAATTTTTAATAGTGACACCGAAAAGACCATTCATTATGATTTTGATGGTGTTCCTCTTGTCCGGATCGGTCTCTTTAGCACGCCTTTCGGCATTCTCCAGAATATATTCCTCAAATAAAAATCCTGTTTGAATTTGTACACTTTCCTTATTACATCAACTTCGAGACCGAGTCTTATCAATGTTTGTAATAAGGGAAGACAGATCAAGTGATTACGCATGGGTAAATGCGTACCCGTCAACTTAACATTTTTCTTGGGTAGCTTCACCTTGAATTTATTCATTAGGTTTTTACTATAGGGCGATAGATCCTGGTGAGTCACATTCATGTGATGAATGGCGAGAGGGAGATCGTCCGTCTGTAGAGCAACATCCCGTCTAACTGGTTTGGTATCGAGCAGGATGAAATAACCGTATTCACCCTGTGAATCAATGGCGGTAATATCGCTAGCGACAAAACTTTCTAATTCGGCAGGGCAAAGTTCAGTTATTTCACCCAAGGGCATTTTGTATTTACTCATAACTGTGGGATACAAACTGGTGAAATCAACGTATAATATATACGATTGAGGATCACCTACCCTAAAACTGGGATTTAACTCTGGATTATTAGCTACACATTGCCTTCGAACTAGACTACAAAAACCGCCGCGGATGTTTTTACAAATTAATTGATAGAGTTCACCATTCGAAATGAGGGGAGACGAATTTTAGAGGAATACAGGAAAGCATCGAGCGAGAGAGAGGTAGAAGTCAGGTAACGGGCGGGGTCTAGTCCAAATTGCGCCATGGCAGCCTTCCTCCAAGCTAAATAAACGTCTGCTAATAATCCCACATCCATTAACAAATACAAAATGGTGTAATCTAGAAGATTGGCGCAATTAGCAGCGTTCCAAACCTTGACCACGTGTGCATAGTCCTCGCTGGAAAGGGTTTCCCCTGTAAGTTCCGAATCGAAACACTCTCGAGAAGGGATGCCAGGCTTTCGCAGGATATTGAAACCTGTCACATAATCATAAGGGTAGTACTGTTTACCCGTACCCAAAACTAAATCGAGACAATCCCGAGAATACTGGGTTAACAACTTACGTACGATTTCGAGGAACCTTTCTGTTTGATATGACTCGAGGCGAGACTAGAAAGGGTCCCTCTAATCACGTTGTTGCTATCCACGAATCTCAGATTGCCTGATCTGGCTGAGTAAAATTTACTACCCTCGCGTTTCAGAATTTCAAAATCATGTTGAGCCCCGCCTCTTTCAAGACCAGGGCGATGTCATATGACAAATTGTGTACGAACACTGTTAAAGTCGGCTCCTTAAATTGAATCTTCAAATTACACTGTTGACACAGTGCACACAGAAAGTTATCCCGTGCCACAGAATGAGCGTGATGTCGCATTTTCGTGACTCCAGCCTTGAATTCGACGTTGCAGCCTTCGCAATGAGTGCTCGCTTCAAACTTACGGGTGGATTCAGGAGTCATATGTAAAGGATACGCACGCATTCGTTCGCGCAATAACGCCCAGTCCCGGTTCATGTTCTGCAAACAATCATCAACGCATTTCTCTCCGTGACTTAGTCTATGGGTACAATATTCCCCGTTCTACCGTCAACGATCACGTAGCAGTAAGCGAAAGCTTTCTGCCGAGATACTATTCTCGGATCGTCCTCTTCCGGTCTTCGGTTGAATATTATACGCTTCAAAATCCAGGAAAGCCATGTGTGAGATTGGCTGCAGAGCTTTAACTTTAGTAAACTGTTTAAATTGACCGGGTTCTGGGTATTCGACAGTGGTTCGAGCGGTACAGGCCTGAGTGTGTGCCTCGCGGATGGTGGGACTATTAAACAAAGTCAAACAATTGTAAACATACCACCCGCGTGCTCAGTCCCCGCCCCTGCTTGAATCCGTGTCGGAACTTCTTCACGAATGCCAACATATCCTTAATCAACGCAACGTGGTCGTCAGTGATTAATAACAACGTGACCAAATGACGGCTTTGGGGTTACCACCTTTCCTCGCCAGATGTACCGTCCAATGTTTTTTCCGCTGTTTCCCCCCCATGCCTAATTCACATAATTTATACAGATATATGTTGAGGTTATTCCCTTTTCTAATGTTTTGAAAGAGTCATGGGTCAACGGCATATCTGCAGGCGAGTGTTTGATATTAAATTGCCCCCTCCCCATCCTCCTCATTAAGACACGAGGGAGGTTGTTAATACGTGTGGGAGGGTTATCCCGGAGTACAACGTAAGCTTCTAATGCTGTAATAACACAGTTGTACCCGGACTGAATATTGATAACCTGATCACTACCACGGACTCCCTTGGGATACGCCTTGAAGTTATTAATATTCACTAACTCACGCCGCGTGATATGAAGTTCAACCCTGTCCAGCGAGGTCATACACCAACCCGAACCCTCAGTACGGTTGAGTCTTTCTTCCAAGTTATTAGCTATAAACTCAATAGCCTCCTCCAGGGAGTCATAGATCGAGTCAATCGTAGTGAGGATAGGCGGGGTACATAAATAAAAGCATTTTTTCATTCATGTCGCCTAGCATCCTCACACTGGTGATAATAACACACAAGTAGAGCATAGCCGAGCGAATACCTCTTTCAAGGAAGTTACTGAGCACATCTTCGCGTAATCGGGCTATGCTACTACTTAGCTTCATTGCCACGTCAATGTGTGACCCTACCGCAGCCGCATAATGAATGGTACTCACTACCTTGTTACCCTCCGTTCTTTCCCTCGCGAGTGGAGATCCCCCTCCACCAATGCGTGACGCTTCATTATTATTACTCCCCATCAAATCTTCATCTAATGGGAAGTCTTCAGCGAAGGGATCTGTAAAGATCGTGTTAATTAGCACCGGAGTGAACGTGTATTATAATAATAATAATAATAATAATAATAATAATAATAATAATAATAATAATAACTGCAAAAACAACAATGATAATATAATAATAATAATAATATTTTACCTGGATCGGAGTGTGGTGAGGATGATTCATCATGGCGGCTAGAGGCTTGGACATCTTTAATGACGTGGCAATCTGTGAGATAACAAATTCATGAATACTGCATGACATATCATGAACGTGGAGGTTTTTATGTATAACATGAACGTGGAGGTTTTTATGTACACATATTATTTATAAACCCGATGCCCATTGTTAGTCATACAGTCTACATTCAACATGTGTAGCGATCACATCATATACGTGAATAGCAAAGCATGTATAAGTACATTTCCAGAAAACCGGGCGTGTAAATTTACCAATAGGTTAGCTGCCCCAATATCATTACCGAAAGAAGTGGAATATGAAGTGGGCCTAGTGGGAGTCATTCTCCCGAAATTATATTACGCTATTAAACCAGAAGACATTGATTTTACTATTCAATTTAACGTGATCTATAACGAGTCAGTTGGGAAACGCGTTTATACTTATATTTATAAGTCCATTTCGGGTTTGTTGGGTGGTGATATGAATGGCATGACTAGAGCGTTTAATACGGAAATTATTGAACAATTATCTGGATTTTACGGTGAGCATATTCGCGGAGCTATCCGCAGGGACGGTTTATTCTCATGGAATGATGACACGAAGGTAATGAGCATTCCACATGTCGATGCAGGAGTGGCCAAAGTTGACATGATTGATTCAATTACGATTAAACTCAGTGCTAAAGCAGCTAATATGTTTGGTTTCAATGAAAAAGTCAGGTATTTAATATACAGTTCGGGTGCGTTGAGACCTCACCGCGGTAGAAATATATTCCATCAAGGCGTTGAATACGTTTACCTGTATTCGGGTATCGTTCAACCTACCATCTTGGGTGATAAAATGGTTAATCTCTTAGACTGTTTCACGTTAGGATGTGCATGTGGTAAAGGTCCGCATAATGCCATTTATAAACCTTTAAATACCATTGACGTATTGGATTACATTACCATCGATGTCTCGGATCAGAACGGTGAAGAAATAATGTTTACTGAAAATGGGGTTGTATCATGCAGTCTGCATATAAGACCTAGATAAAACGCTATCGAACTTTTCTTATAAATACCATTCGTGACATATACCCATCGTAGTATTTAACCGACATGGCTGGTGAACACACCATATATTTGAGCAGTCTCGGCTGTTTAGACACGTATACCAAAAATACACCTTCGAAATTTGCCAATAGATTACCTACACCTATATTATTACCTAATGGGGTTGAATATGAAGTAGGTTTAGCTTCGATCATGTTCCGGGGAGTTATTACGCTATATTATCCAAAGATGATTTATTCACTCGAATTTATTACAGAGCGTCATAAACGTGATAGGCATACATATTTGTACAGACCGAGAATAGCGATGTTAGCGGGGATATGAAAAGACTCGTGAGAGCTCTTAATAAGGACGTGCATGATTATTTGAAAGTTTATTACGGTGATAATTTCATAAATTATTTTAATAGTAACGGTATATTTCATTGGGATGAAGATTTAAAGAGAATTACTATGCCACGTATCAAGAGAGAGAAACTGAGACCGGGGACGTTAAAAGTATATACGTAAAATTTAGTGGAAAAGCCGCGAAATTATTAGGTTTTCATATTAATACTGGTTATGAAATATATGGTGGGCGTGAATTGAATGAACACGTTTCCCTTGATTCTCTACCTGATAATTGTGGGGTAGATTATATATATGTGTATACGGATATAGTTCAACCGACGATTTTTGGTGGGAGACTAGTCAATATATTGGACTGTTTTACTTTAGCAAGTGGTAGAGGAAAAGGAATACATAATACAGTCTACAAATTGTTGAACACGAACATCTTGGATCAGATTTCTATTCTTATCACGGATCAAAATGGACACCTTTTACATTTCGCTAAAGACTCAAGCGTTACTTGCCTGCTCCGTATAAAACCTAGAGGAAAATTAGATGAATAGGTACGTATATAATTCGATGTTCACCCTTGGCATTCCTTATTCGTGATCGTAACACCCTCGAGTCAACTAGAACGTGTGAATCAAGCTCCACTTAAATTGTTTGGGAATAGTATAAACAGTAAAATGAGAGTGTTATTCGCGCCTCCTTCAGAGGCGGAATTTAAAAACTATTTTATCAGACCCTTTATTAAGGAGAGGGGCGGGGTTTGAGGATATTTCCGTTTTCTATCCCGGTCGCAGGAGGGGAAGTGGTATTTTCTCTACTATAAGTGGTATTGCACGTAAAGTACTTCCTTTTCTATTTAATGCCGCGAAACCTTCAGTTAATGAATTCGGTAGATCTGTGTTATCCGATATGGTAAACAACGGTTTACCTTTAAAAGAATCCTTAAAACGAAATGGTATAAGAGCCCTCAAAACTACTGGACAACGAATTTTAAGCGGTACTGGAAGGAGAAGAAGAAGAACGAGACGGAGGAAAACGGTGAAACGTTTAGTTAGACGGTCGAGTGTGGGAGGAAAAAAAAACGTAGGAAGAGGAAGGATACACGCGTTAAATCTAGAAGTACATATAATAAGGACGTGTACGATCTTTTGTAACTCATTCATCAATTGACATTCGGCGGGTACGCACTCGTTCTACCCTTCATCTCAAATTATATAAACACAAAATATGGCTAGCGTAGTTCCTAACATACCCGGAACTGGTAATCAAGTTCCTGTTTCATCGTATATTGCGGGTATATCTGAATTGTTCCTGAATGTTAATAGACGGAGAATTATTGAAACTTCAATTAATTCAAAGGAAAGACTGGATTTTACACCTTGCAATATTTCCGTAAATCAAATTCTAACTGATAAATATATAGAATTTCGCATTAATGGGGTGGCAGGTTCTTTCTTAGATTTGTCAAGTATAGCTTTAGAATTATATATCACAATAGATAGGGCCGGCGCGCAATTAGCAGATGATGATCACGTGTCTGTCGTTAATGGTCTAAGTAATACATTATTTAAATCCGCTTCTGTTTTCTTGAATGAAAAGTTGGTGGAATCCTGTCCTGTATTTAACTATCAATCATATATCAAAATGCTGAAAATTATAAAGCCCTCGGCATTACCTACCACCGGTCGGGCGGGATTTTTATATGATGACTATCATGTAACACACGGGGTAACTCGACAATTTACTGCCAATACCTTCGGTCAAACCAGTAGGTGGGAGACGAAAGTTATGGGCGACATTAAAACGCGGGGCGTGCATACATATTTTCCACTTCTTTGGATATAGCGACTATAGACATGTATTTACTGGATTCGATTGACTTGAGGCTTAGGCTCGAATTAGCAAATAATAACTGGGTTATGGTGCCCACACAGACGGACATTTAAATGTGATAAATATAGAAAAGGTTAAATTATGGATCGATAGAGTTACCCCACATTATAACGCAATGTCGGCTTTAAATGAGGCGATAGCAGTTAATCCTATACAATATATATTTGATAAGACTTTATACAAGACATACGTTATTGGGCAAAATGAAAATTCGATTTTAATTGATCAACCTTTTAACAGTTGTATACCTGAAAAAATCACATTGGCCATGATTGATATGGAAACATTTTCAGGTGATTACGCAGCCAATAGCCTATATTTTCAATCTTTCGATTTAAATAATATACATATTACCGTTAATGGGAATACTGTATATAATATTCAATGCAGTTTCCCTAATACCATCATGCAATTATATCACGAGACGCAGAAAAGTATAGGGGTGGCGGTGATAATCTGATCACTTATGATAGTTTTAAAAATGGTAGAGCTATTTACTGCTTTAATTTTGTGGTGGAAGATGTTGAAGATTCCATGCCAGTGGAAATTTCGGCAAACCTGCGAATATCGATCAGGCTGGGTACGGCTACACCTAACCCTTGCATTATTTTACTTTTCGGGGATACCAAGGGTATTTTAACGGTGGATGCGGATAGAGTTATTCAGTGTGATGTTAGGGGTTAAATAGAATGGATACAAAAGAAATTGAAATAAGTTTAAAAGGTTCACTTGGTGACCGGGTTAAATATTTAGGTGTGTTCGCTTCGGATGAAGTAGGATTATTGACATTGCCAGAAAATAGAATCAAACCTTTAGTTTTTATATCTAATACATTATCTTCGTCTACTGATATTAATATTGTCGGTCATTGGGTATGTTTTTACGTGGAAAAATCACCTAGAAATATAATCTTCTTTTTGATAGTTACGGTATAAATCCTAAAGTTTATTCGAATGACTTCTCTAAATTTATATATGCACATCCCAAATATAGCCTCTATCGACTAATAAAACAAATACAACCCGATAAATCGTACAAATGCGGTCTTTACGTTAGTTTTTGTTCATTGCGTGAGTCACCGAGGTGTGAAAACAGTATTATCCTTAATACAAAATGTATTCTCATTCACTCGTTTGAGAGGCAATGATAAATGGATAACGGGATATTATTTTAAATATTTGAAAAAGTTTAAATGTTCACATTGGAGGTCGGGGGTCAAACGTGCTATTACATACAAGGAATGTCTCCGCATCTTAAACAACTAAGGTAAATGCATATTTTTCTTTGATTTTTATATTACCCCATTTACATTCTGTTAAGGATATATTCTATATATATATATCATACACCGTGAATCACATAACTATTTTTTACTTATTTCAGGATGAGCTGTGAGAATCATTCACCCGTGAACGTCGGTGATAAAATGCTAAGACGTCTTAGTCGTTTCCTCTTAAACGCTTTTCGGAATATTCGCCTTATCATAAGGATACACGTGGACGTTATATTGGGATGTGTGCTGAGACAGTCTGACGGTGATTAGTGTATTGAATTTGTACACTGTCTTTTATGTGGTCAATAAATCCTTATGAATAATCATATACGTGTTTTTTTTACTATGCCCACAATCCATTTGAAATCAAAAACAGGAAAACGGAGAAAAAAGAGTGCGTGTTTCTATGGAATCAAGAACTGTTATTAAATAAATATATAACACATCGGTTTTACATACCTTCACCGGGTTGCTCGTTTCCTTCAGTAGTGGGTGGTGGCGGAGTTGGTGGGGGGTTGCACTGCTGTGGGCTGTCAGCGGGGGTTGTTGCATCTCCTGCTACTTCTTCTTCTGCTCCTGCTTCATGGTCATGACCTGTTTTCACCTTCCTAATAAATGTGTTGGGGCTCCAGCACCATAATAGTAATGGTGTCTGACCTGAGTGGCTACTTCGTCAGCTGACAGTTCGCTACTGGAGTTATTTCCCATATCTGAAAGAGAGAAATAATGACTGTTTTATATATTCTGTTTCTTTCAACGGGTACATTATTTCATATGAATATCTATTCCGTATACAGATGAATCTTATTGCTGTTTTTAATATTTACTATATGTTCGAGTAAATGGAAGGTGTTTTATATGCTACTTACTGAATAGTGACGGGGGAATGACGTTCCGGTCAAGAGAAATACTTGATGCACTTACTCTTATAAACTTTGGGCATGGAATAACGTCAATTTCCCTTGTCGGCTGTATTTATGGTGTTCAGTCAGAAAGTAATAATCAGGTGTGACATACGGTGTTTCGTTGAAGTATTGTATTCCAAAGATGTAGATCACACCGATCTGTGTGGATGACGTTTGGCGTGAGGGAATGATAAGACTTGTTTATTCATGTGTGTGTGTGAATCATGGCTGGGAGGGAGAGAGACTTGATGCTTCGTCACAACTGGTTTGTAATCGGTGATTGTGATAAAGGCAGGGAGCTCGGGTAGCTCATTATCTCTTGAAGGATTGTCACATCAAGACGTGGACTCTCGCCATGGCTTCATCAACCTCCTCGTGCAAGTTAGTTTTCGGGAACTTGTCCGAAAATATGTTCAGGAAGCGGAACACGTGTTTAGTAGTGGCCACTAATTGTGTCACATGCAGGAATTACGGTGTGGTGGCAGACGTCATTCGTGCTTATCCGTATGCCGAGTTGGCAGGTTTTCGATATTCTCGCACTGGTGCATCATATGCATGTCCTCGTGATAGGGTATTGAAGGTTCCGCCATTGTGAAAAGACCTGAAAATATCACATCTTGGGAATGCAACGATGAAGTTGATCTCCCTACCATAGCTACCTTATTAACACAATACGGTATCGGCGCCCCATTGAAGAGAACGAATACGCACAAAAGAGCGTGGCTTATTCCAAAGATGAAGATCATGCCGATCGTTTGGCCAGAGATAGTAAGCAGATGAGATTCAACCACTTTTTTCTTCGGTCAAGAAATTGAAGGAAGAATTATCTAAATCATCGTATGACTATGTCAAGTATGTTATCTTTCCCGCTGGCATCGGTCAAAGCGGGCGTGTTAATACGACTTGGTTGAATCAATATTTACCTGTGTTAGCTACATTCAGTGATGAAATGAGCAAAATTGGTAAAATATGTTGCGTGGCTATAATGAAAAGAATTTATCCCTGTTGGAGGAAAGGTGCGTGGAAGATTTATATA
The DNA here is from genome assembly GCF_040412425.1 of Macrobrachium rosenbergii. NCBI lineage: Eukaryota > Metazoa > Arthropoda > Malacostraca > Decapoda > Palaemonidae > Macrobrachium > Macrobrachium rosenbergii. The sequence goes on from NC_089747.1 coordinate 55,364,306, forward strand.
TGAAAAACTTGTTAGCTAAATTTAAAAGCTTTGAGGTGTTAGATGAAACGTCGTCTTTGATAAACGGTCGGGAAAGTGCTGGAGTAGATGTATGTGGCATATACTGAGGCTGTGATGTGAAGGAACAAGTTAGAAAATATTTAGTAGCCGTGTGTTTCGTTGAAGTATTGTTTTTGGAAAAGCGAATGCGTATATTATCGCGTTCGTGTTTGTATATACAGTTTTTTTCTAATGTATGTATTTGTATGGAATATTAATTCATTCCCCTGTATTTAGCATTGGTTACAAATATAAAATAACAATTCCGTCTGTCATTTGATTTTTCATTTAACCTCTTTCAAACTCGGTATTAATAAATAAACAAAACTGAAATTCCGTCTGTCATTTGATTTTTCATTTAACCTCTTTCAAACTCGGTATTAATAAATAAACAAATTGAAGTGTTTGCCTTTAAACTTGTGTAGTGTATGGAGATTATGACTCAAATTCTATGATAGATAAAATTTCACGTGAGGGTGAAGTCAGCTTGGCAAATATGGCGATAAGGTCAGGTTTCATCCGTGTGTCGGTTATTGGGGAGATATCAAATTGATAAATATATGTCTCACATGAGGTTGAAGTCAGTCGCCAAATATCCTTTTATCATGATACTCCGAATATCTAATAAAAAAATGTTGAGAGAGAGAGAGAGAGAGAGAGAGAGAGAGAGAGAGAGAGAGAGAGAGAGAGAGAGAGAGAAGTTGATAGAGGCTACATTCGCGATGTGCATATATTAATTTAGAGATTTTATATGAGGAGGAGGTAAACGTCCCGGTTACGTTGAAAACAATTAAAGGGGACATGAGTCGCAAAAAAGCAGTGAACTGAGTCTATTTGGGGTTGGGGTGGGGTGGTTTTATTCCCGTAGAGTTACGTGACGTCACGGGGGCATAAGCGTGGAGTCGATTTGGGGTCGGGGGTTCAAATGAAGGGTTTCCCGTAGAGTTACGTGACGTCACGGGGGTTAGGAATGGAGTCAATTTGGGGTCAGGGGTTGGAAGGATGGTTTTATTCCCGTAGAGTTACGTGACGTCATGGGGGTAGGAAAGGTGGAGTCAATTTGGGGTAGGGGGTTGGAAGGATGGTTTTATTCCCGTAGAGTTATGTGACGTCACAGGAGGTAGAAAAGTGGTGGAGTCAATTTGAGGTCAGGGGTTGAATTGGTGGTTTTATTCCCGTAGAGTTACATGACGTCACGGGGGGTGCGGCAAAGTGGAGCCAGGTTGGGGTCGGGGGATTGAAATGTTGGTTTTATTCCCGTAGAGTTACAGGTGGCCACGCCCCCAAAAAGTGGAGTCAATTTGAGGTCAGGGGTTGAATTGGTGGTTTTATTCCCGTAGAGTTACATGACGTCACGCGGGGTGCGGCAAAGTGGAGCCAGGTTGGGGTCGGGGGGTTGAAATGTTGGTTTTATTCCCGTAGAGTTACAGGTGGCCACGCCCCCAAAAGTGGAGTCAATTTGAGGTCAGGGGTTGAATTGGTGGTTTTATTCCCGTAGAGTTACGTGACGTCACGGGGGGTGCGGCAAAGTGGAGCCAGGTTGGGGTCGGGGGGTTGAAATGATGGTTTTATTCCCGTAGAGTTACAGGTGGCCACGCCCCCAAAAAGTGGAGTCAATTTGAGGTCGGGGTTGAATTGGTGGTTTTATTCCCGTAGAGTTACGTTACGTCACGGGGTGTGGCAAAGTGGAGCCAGGTTGGGGTCGGGGGTTGAAATGTTGGTTTTATTCCCGTAGAGTTACAAGTGGCCACGCCCCAAAAAGTGGAGTCAATTTGAGGTCAGGGTTGAATTGGTGGTTTTATTCCCGTAGAGTTGCGTGACGTCACGGGTTGCAGAAACGTGGTTTCATTCCCGTAGAGTTACAGGTGTCCACGCACCCACTCCTTTTTCGACCTCATGTACGCGTACATGAGCTTATAAGACAAGTGGAGTCAGGGGTGGCAACACCCCCTTTTGCACCTCATGTACATATATTAGTTCATGTACGTACATGAGCTTATAAGACATGCGGAGTCCATTTGGGGTCACGGGTGGCCACGCCCCCCTCCTAATATGAGCTCATGTACGTACATGAGCTTATAATACAACTGGAGTCGATTTGGGGTCAGGGGTGGCCACGCCCACCAGAATAGTGGAGTCTATTTGGGGTCTGGGGAGGCCACACCCCTTTTAGGCCTCATCACGATATGAGCTTATCAGGAGGGGGAGGGGCTAGCCACGCCCCCTTTTTGGGGTTGGGGCGTTGCCCGCCCTTTTAGGCCTCACGCACGTACATGAGCTTATCAGGAGGGGAAGGGGTGGCCACGCCTTGGGGCGGGGTTAGAAAAGTGGAGTCTATATGGGGTTTTTTCCTCTACTACGATCATATTGTGATCTTCCCAAATCGTGAATTATCAATAATTACGAAAGAAAAGACGGGTAGGGTGTTTTACCTGTTGGCTAAAGTTATCGTAAAAGTAACGAATAGTGACGATGTAAAAATGATGAATAGTGATGATGTCTTGTTACGTTAAATGGTTCATTAAATGATCAAGGGTCAATTATGAAAAACTGAGAGAGAGAGAGAGAGAGAGAGAGAGAGAGAGAGAGAGAGAGAGAGAGAGAGAGAGTTGCCTTGGGTCTTGCACTTCCCTCAAACGTGGTTTATCTCTGTTGACCTAAGAGACGGCTTAATCATCTGGCAATTAGTCTAATGAATGAGTTACAGCTAATAAGGAGAGAGAGAGAGAGAGAGAGAGAGAGAGAGAGAGAGAGAGAGAGAGAGAGAGAGAGAGAATACTTAACTGAAGAATATCATATTGCAAAACTGCAACAATAATGTCTATTTATACTTAGAACCATGATAAAAATGGATCTAAAAAGCAATTCTTATTTATTGCAGAAGCTTAATTTTGGGATTACAGTACTCGTAAAATTGGTCGACCACAAAAAAAAAACAGATATCTAAAAAAAAAAAAAAGATTTATATTGAAAACAAAATTTTTTGTAACATAAAATACGAATTTCCCCAACAATGTGTGACCCATTTAAAATAATCATTCCGTTTAGAAAGTGCCTTTGACACGGCACGGTAAGTTCTTTTAAAATTAAGGGGAGTTTTATTGTTCTTGGTTGCTACATTTTCCAAATCCTTTCATTTACTGCTTTTCTTCAGCATACCCAGATAACAAATTGAAAATTGAAAATTAAAAAATGAATATATTGGACATGAAAGGACTTCTAGGCTATCATCATAATTTAAAAGGAATTTATTGTCGATAAGTGGTTCCAGTCGTCTCTCAAGTGACCGCCTTGAAATGAATTCCTTTTCATTCCTCATCCAGCATTTCAGAAAGGAGCTGTGATTACGGATTTTATGCCCTTTGAACGTTCATTATAACAAAGGAGGTATTCACCTTTTATTCCTGCAGGGCACGTGTCCTTTGAGTTTCACGCTTGACACTGCATATTATATGTTGTTCACATCACAAACACAATAGGGAATGTTAACAAAGTAAAACACATTTTTACGAAAATATTTTGTAAACCAGAGATTTGCATGGGAGTTGTATGATACCACTCTTTTTTGGTGCTAATACCGGTTACAACAGAAGCCAGCTGAGACAGGTGAAGATGGTTATTGTAAACGTTCTTATCTGGTAAAAGTCAAAGTGGAAATTTTATATGAAGTGGGAAGGGAATACAATGCTCTTGTCTTGAAATATTAAGCGGCCACGATCAATAGCAATAACCTTCATATTTTACGATATTTCTTGGTATGTTTTTTTTAAATAAATATAAAAAAATGTTATGAGCTAATCACATCAATATACTTTTATGGGTCTTGATAGCTTCCGGAAGTCATACTTTCCAAAGCAAAATAGTCGAATATCTTAGTTGAATTTTGCACACCATGTAGTGTTTCTCTTAAAATTAAACTAGGAACAGCTTTTGTTGGTGCATTTGCATTCTGTAAAAATGATAGTATTTGGTTGCTCTTTAAAAACAAGCATTTTATAGAACGGATAAAGAAATGCGAAATAGTCTTGAATCGTTATAAGTCAATCATATAAATTTCGCATCGTTTTCCTTGAGTTCTAAGAAAAATGAAACAACTGAAATTAGATCACTTCCGGAAAAGGGAAGAAAGTTAGTATTTCTCTCTCTCTCTCTCTCTCTCTCTCTCTCTCTCTCTCTCTCTCTCTTTGTTTGCTATCAAAAGCTTTCTTGAGGATATGAGGATTTGAATATAGGTGCATTATGAACGAAAAAAAATATGATTTTTTATATGCACAAACCAACGCAGTGGGGAACCACACCCCCCAAAAAATAAATCAAACAAATGCTCTATTTTGCCTACCTTAATCTGGTTTTCTTCACCTTACAAGAGATTGTATTAATTACCAGAAACTTCTAAATTGATTTTTGTGAATTATTCCTAACAATCAAAGCTTAAAGAACCGAAGGATAGACTGAGATAATTCGCTGTGAAAATTTAATGGTACCTCACTTATGCTAAGTTCACACATTCACGTATCAAGTCACGCATGTGCACGCACAGCCGGAATTTGTGAAACTTGCGCATACGGAGAAAATAAGCCCCGCCCAACTGGATACGTGTCACGGGACGATGTGCGTGATGCATGCGTATTATAGTGCGCCGCAAATGTACGCACTGCGTAAGGGTGTACGCACTGTGTAAAGGGTGACGTGACGCTGACCAACAAGCGGCGGCGCAGGCAGAAGTAGTGCGTGGCAGAGCACGTAACACCAACATACGATACCGTATGTGTTACGTTCTGCGTAACTGAGTTACAGAAACGTCACGTTGGCCCCACGTACTGCAGGGGTTAAACCCCAGCTATATAAGGGCCGGCAGCTGCACATGTGAGGCTAGTCAATGCCGTAATACCACAGCGACAAGACATACTACCAACTTGCTGAAGCAACATGGACAACATAGCTGAAATGCGTCAACTTATAGCTATAGCACGTACGGATAGACCAGAATTGTTGCCACTTGTCATTGAGTATGTGCACGTCATGTTATTGCTGGAGCTTGCAATGATTGCTGCAAAGCACTTAGAGCAGAAAAAAGGCGCCCAAGGAGGGTGTGGGCATGGCCGTACCTGCAGAAAGGGATGGAAAGGTCATTATGACAACCTGATGGAGTTGTCAACCGAAGCCCCAGACCTGTACAGAAATTTTACCCGGATTGACAAGGACCTCTTCAATGAAATTGTTGAACAGGTCACACCTACATTCAGAAGAAGTGACATTCTGGAGGAAACCCATTGAGCCAGGCCTACGTGTTGCTATCACCCTACCCTTCCTCGCTACAGGTGATTCATACAAGAGTCTTCAATATTCGTTCCGGGTAGCCCACAACACCATTAGTCTCATCGTACCAGAGACCTGCAGGGCCATTGTTGCTGCCTTCGGGGATGAGGAACTGCAGGTGCCACAAACACCTGAAGCGTGGCAGGAGGTTGCACGGGGTTTTGAGGAACGGTGGAACTTCCGCACGTAATTGGAGCTATAGATGGGAAGCACATTAGGCTCTCGAACCCTCCCAAGGGCGGTATGCATTACTTCAACTACAAGAAGTTCTACTCCATGGTATTACTTGCAGTTGCTGATGCTTCATACAAGTTCCTATACGTCGACGGGAGCCATTGGGTCAGAGTCAGACGGTGGTGTATTTGCCCAGACCCGACTGGCAGAAATGCTGTTGCAAGAGGAAGCAAATCTTCCCCAACCGGATGCCCTGCCAGGTCAACCTAATGGATCTCCTGTGCCCTACTTCCTAGTTGGCGATGATGCCTTCCCCTGAGGAATTACCTTATGAAGCCCTACCCCAAAAAGAGGACTTAGCAAGGAGGAATGGATTTACAACTACAGGTTAAGTAGGGCATGCAGGACGGTGGAGAACGCCTTTGGGATTCTGGCAAATAGATTCCGAGTATTCCACACTGCAATATGCTTGAAGCCTGACCATATAGAGCCATTAGTGATGTCCGCATGTGTTCTGCACAATATGATCATAAGAAGAAATGCACGAAGACAAGAAGGAGATCAGGAGCACCCTGTCACACATGCTGTCATCCCTGGTAGCTGGAGGAGTGACCCGTCCTTAGAGCAGCCCTTCCAACCGTGACCGGCAACACTGCATCGAGGGATGCAAAGGAACAGCGTAACATGCTGAAGGAATACTTTTCATCGGCTGAAGGCTCCGTGCACTGGCAGGAGAACATGATTTAGTTACTCTCATGCATACCTAATTGTTGTAATTACTTAAATGTCTGTTCCTTCATATATTTTGGACTTATTTAAAATTCAATAATGTATCAATTCAGGATTATTTTGCCCTGTGCATTTGTGTACTTTTGTTTGTTTTAGTTGATTTAATAAAAGATATTGCTCAAATCCATGATATATTACTCTCATCAATACTTGGTAATTGGGAAGAAGATAGAGCGGGACATGACTTTGCAAATTTATGTTTAATCAATATGAAACAAACATACATATAAATAAAAGAAAGAAGATGCAGTTATTTTGCCCTTTTTAATAATTTCTTAACATGGAATCTATTCTGATATGATAATTATATCATTTTTGAAAGTACCTTCTCTTAACATTGTTTCTATTCTGTTCCTGTATTTATTTTGGACTTATTTATAAATCAATAATGTATCAATTCAGGATTATTTTGCCCTGTGCATTTGTGTACTTCCGTTTATTTTAGTTGATTTAATAAAAGATATTGCTCAAATCCATGATATATTACTTTCATCAATACTTGGTAAATGGGAAGAGGATAGAGCGGGACATGACATTGCAAATGTATGTTTAATAAATATGAAACAAACACATATATAAATAAAAGAAAGAAGGTGTAGTTATTTTTCCCTTTTTAACAATTTCTTAACATGGAATCTATTCCGATATGATAATTCTATCATTTTTGAAAGTACCTTCTCTTAACATTGTTTCTATTCTGATATGATAATTCTATCATTTTTGAAAGTACCTTCTCTTAACATTGTTTTTATTCTGGGGTGATAATTCTATGTTCTTGAAAGTACCTGCTCTTAGCATTTACATTGTTGATATTCTGATATGAAAATTCTATCTTTTTGAAACTACCTTCTCCCCGATATTTGTGACATTTTATATGACTTGCTAATATTTGGCCTGTTGTCATTTTGCTTCTGTGCACATATGTTACATAAAGTACTTTGAACTTATTTCAAAGTTAATAATGAAATGTTAGTGTATTCAGGTTCATTTTGCCTTCTTTATTTGTGTACTTGTATTATAGCTACTTCATTGAATACATGATATTTGAGCAGAGGATAGAGCTAGACATGATATTGCAAAATATATTTATTTAATATAAAATAGAAACATACACATACATAAAAGCAAAAGGAAAAACAACAGTATATACATTAGCTCTGTAAATTGTTAAGGAATGTCGTGTCAAGCGAAAGGTTGCTGAGGTCTTTTGTGTGGATGTCACCAACTGTGCTTGCAGGAGCGCCAGCTGCTGTGCAGTGAGTGCCCACTGCTGCTGCGATGCCGACAGGCTGGCAGGAACTGCAGGTGCCTGACACTCTGCTGTCACTGCCATGGTGTGGGTCATCAGGGCCCTCGACGGCACCGTGGAGCCCTCTTTTGTGGCACGGATGTATCTTTGAATGGCACCGAGCACCTCCATTTTCAGGTGCAGGCTCAGCTGTTCTGACACCTGTGCGCACTCATCCTGTGTGTGTGTGTGTGTGTGTGTGTGTGTGTGTGTGTGTGTGTGTGTGTATATGTATATATATATATATATATATATATATATATATATATATATATATATATATATATATATATATATATATATATATATATATATATATATATATATATATGTAGTAGTATGTATATATGTATGTATGTATATATATATACATACATACATATATATACATACATACATACATACTTACATACATACATACATACATACATACATACATACATACATACATACATACATACATACATATATATATATATATATATATATATATATATATGTATATATATATATATATATATATATATATATATATATATATATATATATATATATATATTTAATAAATATAGTGTTAAATATGCCTTCAGACCTAGTGAATAAATCAATCTAATTAAATATAGAGATAATAGAATATCCATAAAGAAAAATATATGAACAGGGTTATGAGATATTTAGGTGATCTTTTATTTAGGCTTAATTTACTCACATTCTATGAAAGACTAAACAGCTTTTGAATACTTGAACTATTTGGGAACTTTAACTTTCAAGATACTTCCTACACGCACACACAAACACTCACACTCAGCCACGCCTACCCAAACACACACACACACACCCATCCAAATACACATACACACATTTACACACATACGAGTATACACACACACACACACACAAGCAGTAACTTAGAATGACTTTGAAGAGACTGAATAAGCATGGAGAAAATGGTGGCGAGAGAATAACTTGAAACGACCCAGTCTAATTCTCTATCAGTAGACTGTATATCGTTAAACTAAACAGTTTAATGTCAGGTGTTGGGGATGGCCCACAGAAGCGTTCAATGACCCTCTGTTTCAGATGCGACCTCGATGTCGGTCTTGTTTATGGCAGGACACAGCTGTTGCGGACCTAAAACATTACTTGAGGTCTTAATTGACATATTCAGTTTTTTGTCGCTTTATTAATTTTATTCTTTAGTTCTCAATCCCTCCCTACGTTGAAGTGCTTTTGTTTTATTCTTTTCATTTTGTATCGTTCTGATTTTGAAAGATGCACCTGTAAACTGTATTGTTCACACATTTTAACACAAGATTTACTTTGTATATATATATATATATATATATATATATATATATATATATATATACATATACATATACATATATATATATATATATATATATATATATATATATATATATATATATATATATATATATATATATATATATATATATATATATATATATATATGTGTGGTATACATATATATGCATATATATTACACATCACACACAACACACACACACACACATATATATATATATATATATATATATATATATATATATATATATATATATATATATATATATATATATTTTTTGTAGTTAAAATTGTGCAAATCAATCACTTAAGAACATTACTGGCAAATTGATTTTTATTGTGATATTCAGTAGACGTTGCAATGAAGACTAAGACAAAAATTCCTGGGATACCTTCGCTCACATTTCAGTCAGTGAAAATCATTCACAGAGTCCCAGTGAGTGTCAGAGGATATCGCGGAATACAAGATCAGGGGAGCTTGGTCGAGAGAGAGAGAGAGAGAGAGAGAGAGAGAGAGAGAGAGAGAGAGAGAGAGAGAGAGAGAGAGAGAGAGTGTGTGTGTGCTTTTTGCAGCAAAGCTGTTGTAAATTCCGTTCCAGGAAGTGCTTTGTAGTGCTAAATCTGGGTAGCTTGTTCCGGGGGCGCTGCGTCGAGTGCATAAATCTTTTTGCATGAAGAAGATACTTTATTTCTTTTACCTTTATTCTTTGTTTTCTTCTGTTTATCACTGGGGTTAATTCAGTTTTGTGAGAATGCGCGCTGAGTAAATTTATTACATCACTAACTTAGAGTCCCTTCTACCGCCGAGAATACGGACTATATGCAAACTCTTCATGCAAATGCCATCCAGGTAGTGATACATTTAAATAACGCCTCATAAATTTTATGCTTAAATTATACAATATATATCGGATCGGTTGGCACTTTTAGTACTTTTAAAGCTTTAACATTAAAAAAAGAATATTATTTAATCCCTAAAATAGTGAAGTACTTAAAGCCAACGAAGAGAGAGAGAGAGAGAGAGAGAGAGAGAGAGAGAGAGAGAGAGAGAGAGAGAGAGAGAGAGAGAGAGAGAGAGAGAGAGAGTGTGTTAGTGTGTTGTCTACCTGCAGAAGATGAAACCTGGAACCTGTATCTAGCAAAGATGTGTACAAATAAAATTAAAGTCATATGTTCATGATCTACATAAAATGCTATCAAATTACTTCAAATTTTATATCTTTAAGGCCTGCTGCAAAGACAGTAGTCTATGAATAGTCAAATAATTGACAAAAAGATAAATTCTAAATGCTAAATAAGTTCCCGGACCAGGAATTAGGAAATATTTCATAATCTAATTCATTTATCTTTGTATTTGATAGAAACAGAAACGCTCCTAAAATAAATAAGGATATAAATCCCACGTCCTGTGTGTCGTTTGCAAAACATAAACAAAAAACACATTTTCGAGGAAATTGTTATACAAAACTTTTTATTAGAGATTGTTTCTTTGATAAATTTCACTCTGAAAATAACAAATACAGGAATCAAAGACATGTAGGAGAGTTTCTGGGAATATCTTGCATCATTTTCTCATTTCTCAAAGTGATGGATAAAGTATTTTCGCTAAATCAATGGCTTTGATCACAGTTCCAAGACTACTCTCTTATCATGACGCGAAAACCAAGGAGGCAGGCGAGTGGAATAACAACGGTAGGAAGCGTCTAGCCTGAAATCATAAAACCTTCCATAGACACGCATACATGTGTCACTAAACAGGCAAACACATCCATACAGACAAACATCCTAGGAAAACAAAATTAACTCCTAAAAACTATTTACTTCATTGTTATCAGCCTTACTTTTTTTCCTTACTTCTTCTCAGCCCTATTGTAAGGGTAGAATCTTGCATTGCAAGCTAATGCCTTTGTCATCTTCGTTAATTAGTGAAAGTTCTCTCATTTTTAGTACAACAATAATAATAATAATAATAATAATAATAATAATAATAATAATAATAATAATAATAATAATAATAATAATAATAATATAAGAGGGAACTACACCGTTTCTGCAACATGCCCTTTTACACAGGACGCATAGGTCGTTTCTCTCTGACGGTAATATTGGGCAATAATTATATATATATTTGCATAGTAATTCCAATGTTTTTAAGACGAATATTGCTATGAGACAAGCAATTTATGGAGACGTGTAGGAGATTAGCAGAAAAGGAATATTAAAAGGGAAAACAAGGTATATCCATTTGTGAAATCAGTCTCTCTCTCTCTCTCTCTCTCTCTCTCTCTCTCTCTCTCTCTCTCTCTCTCTCTCTCTCTCTCTCTCTCAGTATATATGAATGCATCAAGTCAGTAGAACACGTGATTTACACACGAAAATCTACCACAGAGAAAAATAAAACAATAAGTATCTTATCAAACTAAACTCGAATCCAGTCAAGCCTTACATCATGTGTATGAATGTATGTACTTGTGTACATATTGTATATATGCGCGCATGACGCTAAGTATAAACAATAATAAGGATAATAATGTAATGGTAATAAAAACTGAATATAAAACGGATAGAACTACACGAAAGATGATAACTCGCCTGATGATAGATAGAGCTTCAGACTGAGCATCTGTTTCAAAGCTCTTGTTAAAACTGCGGAATTTAAACAAAATACACGATGATTTCATTTCCGCTGGATAAACGTAACCTGACATGATTTTGCAGAGAAATCAGCGAGCATCTCCGATCATTCTATCCCAATACAAATAGCTGGGTGCAACTCTTAATGACAATTTTTCACCGTGAAATGTTTGGAAATATTTTCTTTACCTCTTTTCATGCACCTGTTTTCGTTAGGCTGTCTGAGTGTCAGTTTGCCCTCAAGTCTTTCTGATTTTCTCCTGCTTATATATATATCTCACACATTGTGCATATCTCACACATTTCTTATGTTGTGTGAGATATGCACAAGGGAACAGTGGTATATTTGTACATGTTAGTGAGAACAATCATGCTATCAACTGGGAAGGGGCAAAAGGATTGTATATTCTAATAATGCACTGGAAAGGAACATCATTGAATCTAGCTTCATAAAAGAAAGTTACAACCATAATATGAATATCAGTCATGGGATGTATAAACTTGATCCTTTAATATCAAAAGAAATTTGTAAATTGTTTAAACTTTTAAGGTAGGCAGTAGAGCTATATGAAAATAGGATTATCATATTTGTAAACACAGTACGAGGGTAGTAATGTTAATGAGTTTCCAAACCTGCCCCCATGACACCTGTCAGGTGTGGATCTGAGGTGGGGTATGGTCTGTTTATCAGCAATGTCCCCTGAGAGTCTATTGTGATTTTTAGCCAAATGAGTTTTAAAGGCCACTCCTACCTCGACACCGGCCTGAGTGGGGATATGGAGCCTCTAACGGTTGTGTATGTTCTTGTCAGTACTGTTCTTGTAGTATATATATTTGTGACTTCTCACTCTGTATCAGTCCTTCGTCAATGGCTAGGAAATAAAGTCGAAAACTGGTCAGACCTACACCACGTTTCTTATTTTTCACCTGTGGTAATGTGTGATATATATATATATATATATATATATATATATATATATATATATATATATATATATATATATATATATATATATATACTGTATATATATATATATATATATATATATATATATATATATATATATATATATATATATATGTGTGTGTGTGTGTGTGTGTGTGTGTGTGTGTGTGTGTATGTGTGTGTGTGTGTGTTTGAGCCCACAGTGTGTGTAACTGAATCACGAAGATACACCTACGTATATATATATACATATACATATACATATGCATATACATGTACATGTACATGTACATGTACATGTACATGTACATGTACATGTACATATATATATATATATATATATATATATATATATATATATATATATATATATATATATATATATATATATATATATATATATATATATATATATATATATATATATGTTGGCCGTGTGGTTAAAATTCACCAGGTGTCACTGTTGTCCTGAGTTCTTGTCTTCCGTGGTTTGAGCCCACGAGACGACGAACTTATTATCAACTGAAAAATTCCCCTTCGGGTAATATATATGAAAAAATATTATTCCCGAGGTAGATTGAATTGGACATTAAAGGACGTTTGTAGCTTAATGCTTGTATATGAATCACGGTGATGTGATAAAAATTCATTCATAATATATGGCTGCGTGCGACAAACGCACTACATGGTTAGCATGGCAGAGGTGGGTTGATATCGATTCTAAGCACAAATACCTGAGTTCGACGGGGGTTTATAGGTGAGAGTCGGTATCAACTTACACCTTACTTGTTGGCCGTGTGGTTAAAATTCGCGTCAATGTAGTCCTGAGTTCTTGTCTTCCGTGGTTCGAGCCCACGAGACGACGAACTTATTATCAGCGAAAAAATTCACCTTCGGGTAACATATATGAAAATATATTATTCCCGAGGTAGAGTGAATTGGATATTAAAGGACGTTTGTAGCTTAATGCTTGTACATGAATCACGGTGATGTGATAAAATTCATTCATATATATATACATTATATATATATATATATATATATATATATATATATATATATATATATATATATATATATATATATATATATATATATATATATATATATACACACACACACACATATATATATTTCGTTAAGAAACTTGGTTAGCCATTTCCGTCGAATTCTCAAGACCACGAGATGGAGAGTCGTAGACTGAAATTGGAAAATTACGGAAGAGGAACAAAGGCAAAATAATGATGTCCGATTGGCCATTGAAAGACTTACTTATTTGGCGGAAATTAAATATAAAATTAAATTAAAATTCTCAAATTGAGAAAGCAGTCTTCTCGTTACAACTGTTTCGAATATCTCTGGAGGGAAAAGCAGAACATTGCCATGCTTAAATCTTCTAAAAATATCAGGGATATTTCTTCCTCCCATCATTCTGATTGACTGCAAAGATGCAGCCAATCAGAACGAAATAACAAACCTGGAAACAATTTAATTTTGTGTCTGGACCTTTGAGAGGTTAGTAAATGATTGGATATTTGCTAATAAATATTTTAAGAACCTAAGATTCATTAGATCTGTTTTCACTGGATTTTATGACTGATAAAATCAAGTTGTTGCACATTCACAACCAAACAAGGGTGAAATACACGTCTACATCCCTTCGCCCATCTCTCGGAGCGCGGCCACTTTCAGAAAGCGGTTTGATCCAGGCAAGCAACATGAAGGAAGACGATTAAAGCCAGATGCTTCCGGGAGATAACAAAATGCTTTCCAGTCGCCTGTCTCTTCCTGTTCTTCTTCTTCTTCCCTCTTCTCCCCTTCTCCTTAACACCTGTTCTGACTCTCCCTCACCTCTTTCATCAGACTTCCTGGGATGTTCCCCTTTCGTATATCTGTCATTCTTTTCCACTTCTCGGCAAATTTTTCCTCTTTCTCTGTGCGTTCTTATAATAAGAAAAATTCATGAATAATGCGAAGAGCCCGTAGGTAGATGTTTATATATTTTATTATTAGTTTACATAAATGTAACTGACATTTTCTACGATGCATTATGACATTTTCTACAAAGAATCTTTCATGGACTTTTTAAAATAAAGCACAGTTTAGCCTATTCCAACCATCCGTATGGTTTTATCTGAAGATCCATTTTTCTGTCATTTGGAAATTATCACCCTGAAGGTTGGCACTCTTTTTAATGGGAGTAAGGCATCGACGTCATAAGTGAGGATTTGGAACACTCATTTAGACCATTTACACTCACAATGCTTAAGTAATAAATTCATAAGGACGCTCGCTTGGTTAATCACAATACATTTACTTGATGCTTAAGAAGTCATGCGGTAAGATTGTGAAATACTATTGAAATCTTTTAAACTGATTTATTATCACGGCCTATCCAGCACTAGTCCACCTTGTTGTATAAGGAGACAAGCGTCGGCTGGGGACACAAAAAAAGGGCGTGGGTTTAGCAACCTCACCCATATATATATATATATATATATATATATATATATATATATATATATATATATATATATATATATATATATATATATATATATATGTTTATACACACACACACATATATATATATATATATATATATATATATATATATATATATATATATATATATATATATAAAGTGAGCGAGAGAGAGAGAGTAAGGAGACTTTATATTTAAATAAATTCACTGTTTGTTAACATAAGCCTTTGATATTTAATTTCATCGAATGCAATTGAAGAAAGGAATAAAAGTAACGTTCTAAGCTTCAAAACAGAGGTAAGGGCTATTTGAATTCCATTAAAACCTTAACTGATGATCAAATGATAAGGACTTCGTTAGGGACTCCATGAGTTCTTTAATAGACCAAAAATTTCACTTAGACTCAAGCACTGGGGACCCTGATGAAAATACAACGTTCTGTCGGGGTTGGGTTTCTTAGATTTGAACTATTACTGAACAGGAAAAGCAACTTCACCAAAGACTTTTCATAAGTAAGTGTTTTATAATTACTTTTGCTTCGCACCTCTTTGGTTTCATTCTCCGCTATTTCCATTGCGTTTCGCCAATTACTTCATTTACTCATCACGACAACCTAAAATGATCTTTTTTTGATAAGTTTAGTTGTTTATTTTTAATTTAGTTATATTTTTGGGGGGGATGAGAAACAATGTCAAGGATGCCGCTATTGGACCTGTGCACGCCAAAATCTTAATATCGTGTCTCTATTTTTTTTCAAACTCTTTTCATATTGAGTGTTTCTCTTATGACCTCCAACCAGTTGTTTACGAATTTCGTTTCGTACAATAGTAATTTTTTACGTTTGCTAGCGGCAGGATTATGCAAAAGCAGTTGTTTGTCGACTGATATGAAATGTTTACTAAAAGGAAAAATAAAAAGTACTCAATAATTAAGCAAGTCGCCAGTGTACTATTATAATTTCTATTTAGTCCTCTCTCTTATATTAATCAGCTGATCATCTGCAGAAATCTTGCTCTCCAAGACCAAGTTGTAAGATCAAGTAGAGTGCAAGACCTTGACAGCCATCAATTTATGGCGCATCATATCATTCTTCAACAACTTGTACTGCAAGAATTCGACAGCCTTAACTAAGGTCGCATCATGTTATTCCTCTGTGACTTGGAACACAAGAATTCGACAGACTTAAAGTTAGGCGGAATCATGTCATTCTATAATGATTTGGAGTGCAAGAATCAGACAGTTTTGATTATTTTGACTGTCATCAGGATTCCGTGGAAGAACCGCAAGTTTTTAAAACGCCCTTTCCTATCTTGGGTGTTGTAATGACTTTTATTCTGAGACAGACCTAATGACTCGAAATTGTGGACATATTTCGCAGCTGAATTAGAAAACGACAGTATCACTGAACTTGCACACAACCAAACACATACCGACATAGTAACACGCCCATAGGTGCCTGTAAACTTTATCCAATTAGATTTTTTCATGGCTAATTTTTCCTCTATTTTGTATTGAAAATTTGTTTTCCATACTTTATCCCAGTTTCGTAATTATAAATAGACACTCTTTGGTGTACGTTATCCCCAAAGGTAAAGTGAATTGACGTCAGTGATATTTATGTTAATATTTGTGAAAATAAAAGAAATCACGGGGTGCTAATAATAACGATACTTCATGAAATATTGTTGTTTTATGAATGAACTGAAACACTTATTTCTAAATGTAATGGTTAGTAGTATTTATTTTCGGCTGTATAAACGTACAACTGAAGCTATTTCGAATACTATTATCTGTTATCAGATCCTTTCATCTTTTCGCCATCTCAGGATTCTTCTTACATCTTTCTTGGAATCATGAATGAATATTTCGAAAATTATGATGTGGCTCCTCGTATCTCCGCTTCTAAATCAGACATACGAGTATATGCTCAAGCCAGCGGGATACGTCTCCTTCCCCTAGCTACTTTTTATAACGATAAATCTATCTTAAAATATGGTAATTAGGCTTTTCCCTAACGCCCGATCTAAATCTGCTTTCACAAGACATTACCAAGTAAAAAGCCGAAATTCCCATAAATTACAGTTTTTAATTACCATTTACTGAACTTCTAGGGTTGCACACACCAGCTTATAAGTTCACTGAGCCAATTTAGTTCCAGCTTATATAATAACTAATACGTTTTCAAGATTTAGTTTACGAATATGTAGATGTATTTCTTTAGCACAATGCGTGAACATGTGTGGGACAAAGAGCTTCTATTAAGAAACAGTGGATATCTCGCAACAAATTTTAAGAAACCTTTCAGTTTGGCCCCTCCTGTTAAACTGATTCTTACAATAGTTTATATCCTTTTGGAATCACAATGGCAAGGTTTACTTTATTGTACGAAAAATATTTAGAAAGTGTATATTAGTGACATCAAAAAGACGAGCATACGTTCCAAGCATTAAGGGAATCTATACTATCAACATCACTTTTTAAAAATTCTGTATATTTAAATATTTAACTTAAATTGTTCAGGAAAAAATACTCGTGGACTGTGAATGCACTGTTATACGTTATAAAAATTTTTTCCAGAAACCTGGACGAAAAAATCTTTATAGATTTGCATAGCATCTGCAAGCGAACGCATACAAATATTTCAGACGAATGGAGGATTGTTATGGGTTTGGGAGAGCAATCCCATTTCCCATAACTTGCAGCGGTCGTTTACAAAGGCCATTTCACAACCACAACAGTAACATAAGTACTGTGACCAAAGCCTCTATTTGCAGTCGGAAGAGTAACAGAGGCCTCTGGCAATTAGAGGCCAAGATAGTCATGATGACCGTCGCTAAGTTCAAATTTCGAACTTGTTTCAAGGGAGATTTTGAAATCGATTTCTCTGTGGAAACGTTTCAAGAATCCAGACTTTAAGAGACCAAATCAATCATGCATTACCTCATTTTGATCTGATATATATTTACTAATGTATAGTATTTGTAAAATGGTCAATGCATAAGATGTTATTTGGATAAAACAATCAGCTGGGATGCATAAATAGCTCAGAGTTTCTTTATTATTTTCGTTGTTGGTGATAACCGGCCATTTCTCATACGTGTATACATACTGGAACGCACACATACCTACGTATACATCTGTAAAATAAAGACTGCAAAGAAAATCAACAGTAAAAAACCAACACAGAGACCTCCAATTTCTTCTTTGAGGACTTTATCCACTCTGAATTCGAGAGGTTCCTATTAAGGTCGAAGCGTCTCTCGGACATATACTGCCTATTAAGGGGTTAAGAGTTCCTCTGATTAGAGAAGGATCCGGAGGACGAGGGAAGACGTCTCACCCTGAATTCTAAGAAATAAGGGACGGGGGAGGGAGGCAAAAGGGCACCACAACTAAAAGAAGGTCGAAACAGTACTTGTCATCCGAGTGGCTCTTTACTAGATCTTCCACGGGGTCATCTGGATCTCAGCTTCTACTTCTTACTTAAAAGTTTTTGGAGGAGAGGACACCTTGCCCCTCTCTCTCTCTCTCTCTCTCTCTCTCTCTCTCTCTCTCTCTCTCTTTCTCTCTCTCTCTCTCTCTCTTTCTCAATTTATTTGTCAATATTTTCCTCTTACGTAACACTTTGCAGGAGAGAACATCTCTCTCTCTCTCTCTCTCTCAATTTATTTGTCAATATTTTCCTCTTACTTAGCACTTTGCAGGAGGGAACATCTCTCTCTCTCTCTCTCTCTCTCTCTCTCTCTCTCTCTCTCTCTCTTTCTTTATCCTTTATTTATCCTTTATCTATTGTTTGATCTATCTATTTATCCATCATCATGAATAGTTTGACACTTTCACTCTCTCTCCCCTTCTCTCTTTATATATATATATATATATATATATATATATATATATATATATATATATATATATATAGACATACATCTACACGCACGCACATATATGCACACACACACACTATAATATATATATATATATATATATATATATATATATATATATATATATATATATATATACGTCTGTGTGTGTGTGTAGACTTATTGATCTATCTATCTATTTATCCATCATAGTCAAGAACCAGGTTTCCTTTGCTTTGGTTTTTTACAGTCTTATCTAAACTTTAAAGGTTCATAATAGACCATGCTTAAGTTAGCACAAACAGACAGATAGTTCATATTCAGTTGTGAACTGTTTCCATCATTCGTGTGCCATCGCGTATTTAATTCGTTATTTTTTATCCGTGAGTAATAATCCGATAAATGTTACATATTACGTACGCCTCATCGTCGTGAGTAAAGCCACATCTAACCCTTAACATCATAAATAGAACCTTTATATCAGAGCCGTCACTAACGGTTCCAGAACGAAGATATTTCATGAAGAGCCCGTGAAGGTTTTTATCTCGAATGATTTTGTTCCCGCCGTGAGTAAACGACCTATAAATTTGCCTTGCCACGAGGGAAGAATGGTTTAGCTTTCCGCCGTGAGCGCAGAGATTCAATGTTACAAAGTGATATTTCTGGAATCGAAAGCATTTGACCCGGTTCAGCTGTTCTTCAAAAGCGTTTGGCAGGTGCTTTTTATCTTTAATTGCACTTTAATAAAGGTTCGGTGCTTTATTGCCAATTCAATCTTTTAATCATAAAATGTAATCCTGGAAAATTCTGGAGATTATGAATTATAATATTCTGAAAGTAATATTAAAAGGCATTTCAGATTGAATACAACATACCATAAAATAAAAGGCGATTACACTCACCACCCACTTCTCGGAATGCCAGATCATTTTTTGGGGTTCTCTTACAAATATCTAGATATAGATACAGATCTATATCTATCTGTCTATCTATTTATCTATCTATCTATCTCTATACACACACACACACACACACACACACACACACACACACACATATATATATATATATATATATATATATATATATATATATATATATATATATATATATACGCGCGCGCACACACACACACACATATATATATATATATATATATATATATATATATATATATATATATATATATATATATATATATATATAAATTACAGAAAGACTCTCAACGCAACCATCCGACCTCTCTGAGATGATGTACAGTAAAATCCTTCAATGTAAAGGCCGTTGACCCGTCATTCTGACCCACAAAAAATGAATCCTTCCGCCTCATAAGCGGCCATTTACGAGATAGATTAATTCCGCGACCTCAGTTATGACGCCCTTCACCTCTCGAACTGGGCAAGTATCTCCAAATTAGAAATGTTGGACGTAACCTTTAACAACCTTTAAATTAAAAATGGTGGTAAACAACTGACTGAAAAGGATACTCCGGTCAAGGGGCTTGGCAAATTAAAAACTCAGGTCTTACTGTGTCAATAAACTTGGTTTGATTTATGAAACTTAGCCTGTCAGGCCAAGCACTAGGCCATTTTCGGTCATTCAGCGCCCAAAACAGAGAAAAAGAGGGAGTTCGAGTGGTCATACAACAAGATAAAGGGATCCAGAAAATAAAAAGTTTCAGCACAAGGATCTCAAGGTGGAACTGGGAGAACACCCACAGTTGCACTATGGAGTAACAGTTAGAGAGGATGGATAGCAAAACTAAGTGAAAAGATGCAGGCTTGGAGGTAAAGCAAGAGGGTATTTAGTAGGTGCATACGCGGGCCGAAGGGACATTGCAAACGCCCTTTATAGCAACGGCTGCAGAGCGCTGCGTGAAGTGGACTTTGCCTGAAGCTGAGAAAATGCAGCCTAATGGCAAGCAATTGATCACTCTGCATGGAAAATGGCCACAATCATGTAATTCGGCCATATTGCAGGGGTGCACTGACGGCGCTAGCCCCCTACCGGGGTGTCAAAAAAGTTTCCTTTTGCTACAGTGTAGGTGTGTCCAAAGGCACCTTTCGAAAATTCCACGTACTCAGCCGACTCTTAATAAATAATATGTAATCTAAAACAAAAATGTTACTCAGGAGATATTTTTCCAGAACCCATGTTACAAAAATTCTTAATGATCACAGTAACGACAGATTATCTGAGAGAGAATGTTGAACGATTAAGCTCTTTTCAGAGACAAGTATTACGAAACGATTTCAATAAGGCAACGGAACTTCAGTTTCTTACATTCTCCCAAACCGTTATTTTCTGCGACAAAGGTCGCCTGATACTCCAGAGTATCGTAACACAGCTTCGAGGATTATTAATGCGGGGAAAAGAAGTTACGAGATAACTGATGAGCTTAAATTAGCCTGGCGCTTGACATAAGGAGATCAAGGGCAGACGAGATGTCCTCGGCTAATTGGTCGTTGAAAATGGGTCTGAAATGTTACTCAGTAGAAAGCCTGAAGGGTGTCCATTCTGAGTGGATTCATTAGTATAGGATGTGACACAGGGTGGGAGGGGGGAAGGAAAGGAATCCTTAATAAGATTCTTGATTGTGTGGGGCCACTAATTGATCCAATTAAAAGGAACTTCTATTGACTTTTATTTTCCATAATTTTTTGTACATGAGTGTTCAGTTCTTTTCCATCTTCGTTTACGAGTGATGGTCGGTTCTATCGGAATTTGTCCAGAGTGTGAACAATAATTCAATGCAACATATAGATTATTGACAGATTTTTAGCTCGAGAGATAATAGATACGCAGGTCTATTAACAAGCAAAGAGAATAATTTGCTTATAAAAAAGAGTGTTACTCAAGGAGAGAAATAATATAGGATTTATGAAAGAGAGAAAAACAATCTATGGTAATAAATTAATCACATATCATGTTTATATATATATATATATATATATATATATATATATATATATATATATATATATATATATATATATATATATATATATAATATTGCCAAGACCATGTTCTTTATTACACGAGCTTTGAGGTATAAACTCATCATCAGGCTGAAAACTGACAAGGATGAGAATCAATAAAATTACAATAAAATGAATTGTCATAATAAATCTTCAGCAAAAATACTAATGACATATATAAAATGAACAAGTAAACACAAACTAAAAGGGTGAGACGTAAAATAACGAAAAATTAAAACACAAACATAAAAATATGAAAATAAAAATAAGGTGAAATGTAAACAAACTACTATTAAAAAGATGAAGCCGGAATTGAACAACAACTCGTCTGGTATTCAACTAGCTATCGTGTAATTTCATATTAGATACTCAATTAGGTCGTTAAATATTTTACGCTGTGAGTGGTAGTTTGTTTACATTTCACCTTATTTTTATTTTCATATTTTTATGTTTGTGTTTTTAATTTTTCGTTATTTTACGTCTCACCCTTTTAGTTTGTATTTACTTGTTCATTTTATATATGTCGTTAGTATTTTTGCTGAACATTTATTATGACAATTAATTGTATTGTAATTTTATTGATTCTCATCCTTGTCGGTCTTTTCAGCCCGATGATGAGGTTTTATACCTCGAAAGCGTATTTGTGCCATAGGATATTGAAGGCACATGTGCACTATTAATATTTTTTGTCTCTTTAACAGAGGCCTACTTTGTTTGGAAGGCCTCAGACAAATCGACAACCAGTCCATACAGTACACGATATGCCTAAACTTACTGAGAACTATTTCGTGTCCGCTTCCAGAACTTTGAAAAGGGTTAGGCTATTTATCTCTCTGATTTTAATAGTTATCCATGGCATGGAGAAAGATATATAATGCTTCATTGTATTTCCTAATTTTTTCTTTATAAGATGAAAATGAAAGAGGTGATGAAATGATCTTTTATCTTGACATAAAACTATTATTCTTCGTTATCATCATATTCAATCATTTCAAGAGTAAACTTAATAACCACGAGATACGAGGTAGAAGAACTACAGAATAAGTAAGAGAGACAAGAAATAAGGAAGATTTCATCGTCCCTTGAAAGGCATAATTAATGTGCCAGGTTTCACTTCCCTCCCCGAAACAAGGAGCGAAAAAAAAAAAAAAAACTTTCGAAATGTTTTAGTCTTCGACTCCTTCCGAACAGACTTTCATTTGGTGAGGGGCAGGCCGGCCTTCGTGAGGACGTCCCTCTCCGTTTCTCCTGTAGGACCCAGGCCTACTTGGGAAAAAAGAATGAGTGAGAATGGAGGTAAAAGGATCTTTTTCTGTGCCATTTTATTCATGGTCATTATGACCTGCTTAGGGTGGAAAGATAGTTTCTCCCAAGAGCTAGATGATTAATGGGTTCATTTAACGAATTTCATTATTCACCTCTCTCTCTCTCTCTCTCTCTCTCTCTCTCTCTCTCAACAGTTGGCCAAAAAATGTATTTTACATCTTGTCTCATTGATACCTGGACATCAAAAGAATCTTCGACGTGAAGATCGTGATAGCAAAAGGATTTCGCTGGAACAGAGAAAACTTTTTTATTCCTTAATTGCAAGAGAAAAAACTTCAAAAAGATATATTCTAAAATGAGCACACACACATATATATATATACACATATTTAAAAAATACTACAGATACTATCATTAGAAGGAAATCTGTCATTCCTTTGAAGATCTGTGTATAGTAAATACATGAAAGCCCTTTGGAAACATTAATTTACTTCACTATAATTCTGGTATTGGTAGCTTATAAATAAATAAATAAATAAATAAATAAATAAATAAATAAATAAATAAATAAATAAATAAATATATATGTGTGTGTGTGTGTGTAAAGTACATTACTTTAGACTTTCCAATTTGGGGACATAGCCCAAGTACTGTAGTTTAAGGGTTATTCAGCAGAGCTGTGATAAAAAAAGAAATATAAAAACCGAATCTTCTTCAGCTAGACGACATAAAACCAATATTTTCACGCACGGCTGCCTTTTCCGGAGGTCATGTTGGCACCTGGCTTTTTCGAACTTGAACAAGAGTGCTGGACACGATTCTGTTTGTTTCTCTTCTTTTTTGGTGTTCGCTCGTCTCTCTCTCTCTCTCTCTCTCTCTCTCTCTCTCTCTCTCTCTCTCCTGACAGCAGGGTATTTGTATACTTATTACAGAAGTCTTTTGTGATTGATAGAAGTTATTGACAAATACTGTTAATTCACGTTTGAGTATTAAGTAGGGTTTCTGTATGCGTGTGTAATATTATATAAAAATGTTTTTCAACGCTTTTCTGTTGATTTTATTCTTATTGAGAAACATGTTATGACTGCATATATATTTACAAAATCAGATTACCGTATTTGAGTAGCTATGTGCCCATAAATCATTCCGAAATAAAAAAGAAAAAAAGAGGTTTATGATTCTTATACTACTCAAAAGCAATGAAAATTACGCCTAACGTAAATATCATATAGAATTATCCCATTACCAGTTACTAGACCCACCGTCTTCATTTGGAACTAGACGCCCCTTTCTCGCTACTACATGCGTCCACACGCGCCAATTAAATCTTTTCGAAACGTTTATCCTTCCAATGTATGCTCAATGATGTTTTTCCTTGGAGACCACACATTCAAACAGTCAACTCCCACCTCAATAATATTATGCCTAAATAAGAATTTTGTTTTAAATCAGACCATGACTATATATAAATATGATTAAAGTAAAAAAATTGTTGTGGAATTAATTAAAATACTGTGTACGAGAGTCATCTTATTTGCCTAAATGATTCAGCGTGTATTTATGCATACGTGTGCGTGCTTCTGTAAAAAAAAAAAAAAAAAACTGAACTAAAAACAGGTTCGCCTATGCAAATCCGCACTGTGAGTAACACTTGCTTGAATCCCAGACAGATGTTTCCTCAGCCATAACAGATGTGATAACGAAATCGCGTTTTGGAAAACCGGTCTCTGAGTCAGAGACGGAGATGCGAATGGTAATTGGGTTCTCAGGAGCCATAACAGACGATATTCAACTGCTTCGTTGAATTATCTGTCGCTTTACTTACCAAGAGAAGTTATCTTTATGGTTGAAATAAAATATTTACTCTAAGTTGTTCCATGTTTTGACCACAATATGACCTATCATAATTCTCCTTGCTCTCTCCAAGTAACCAAGTTAATATACGACAACATTAGAAATTGTCTCGCTCACAGGAAAGTGTAAAAAAAAGACTGCATAATCTGTTACTAATGTTGAGCTGATATATTCCGTTACAGATTGCTGAATGTTGGTCCCAAATACTGAGGGATGCATTTTGTTCGAACTAAGAAGCAACACTTTCAGAACAGTTACCCAGAAACATAATCCGAAATGCAATAAATTCTCGTGTTTGTGTCTGCTTCCATTTCTCATGAAGCAACGTTACGTGACTTCATTCTTATCATTGTAATAATAAAATCTACCTGAAAGGCATTATTCCACCATAGTGAATATAATTTTTTATTATCTAAATATTATAATTTCTTAGCGCATATATAATATTATATAATGCCAACATTCTTGCAAATATTAACTTTTTTGCATAAAGAAATATGCGGTGCTTATTTAAGATCCTGAAAAGGATTGGAATTTTATGAAAAGCAGAAAAACGGCATTTTAGTCCCCAGTCATCTTCCTGTTTGCTGCAAAACGATTTTCCCTGCATTGCTAAGAGAACCTCTTTAGCCAGATGAAAAACGGAAGGCTCACTGGCCCCATCCCGTTCTAGGAGAGGAGAATTTCCTCCAAGATTTTATACTTAAGAGTAAAGACCTTTTTATTACTGCAGAAAACTTAGTTTATAAAGTCCGTGATGGATTTCTGCTGGTTTCTATCATTAAGACTTAATTATTGTCATATTATCTGATATTTTTTTCTACTGTAAGCGATAATGTGTGGAAATTATTCCCAAAGTATAGTAAACTGGATGGTAAACGATATTTGTCGGACAGTATTTGTAGACTAATAAAAGCCATGATTATATATATATATATATATATATATATATATATATATATATATATATATATATATATATATATATATATATATATATATTATATACAATCATGAAGTTACAAATCAAAGCTTAATATCAAATTCACGCTACTTGGGAATATCTCGATGGAGAATTATCACCGAAGGGGAATTTTATATAGTGATAAATGAATTGGTATCGCCGGGACGCCAATTCATTTATCACTCATATAAATTCCCCTTCGGTGATAATTCTCCATCGGAGATATTCCCGAGGTAGCGTGAATTTGATATTAAGCGACATTTGTAGCTTCATGATTGTATATAAATCACGGTGTGATAAAAAAAATTTCATATATATATATATATATATATATATATATATATATATATATATATATATATACTGTATATATATATATATATATATATATATATATATATATATATATATATATATATATATATATATATATTATCACACTTTACCACAGGGAAAATAAAAAGCTAGGTGTCATTCCTCACCTGGTTTCGATCGTATAACTAAGCTTTACATAAAAGTCGAATCCGGTGAGGGTTTACGCCCAGTTTCTCATTTTCCTGTGGTAAAGTGTGACGTATAACTTGCGTGTTCATTTGATCATAATCACATGTGAGCGTGGAAATGTTTAATAACCTCGTCGCCTGCATGATGCAAATAACGCTAGGAGATATAACAAAATATATCGTCAAAATACATCATCAAAATAGAGTAATTTGTCATCGTTACATTTCCTCTAATGGCCCCATATATTTTACGGGGAGACGATAACTACCGGTGTTATTGGGTGGCCTGGGAGGTCAAAGGGTCGGAAAGACAGTGACAGCAACGTCTCTCTCTCTCTCTCTGCATGTCTTGCTGGAATATTTCACCTAACGGGCTGTGAATTTCTGGTATATATCCACGGATTGTGGTAAGTCGAGCCTCGGTCAGTAAGAGTTTGAAGAAATCCTCTGACTAATGGTTAATCCTCATAATGGATGTGGAAAGAAATTCGAGCAGTTATCATCAGCTGATGAATAATACTCATTAATAGTCTACGAAAGGGGAATGATAAAGTGTTTTACTGTCATCAGATGAACTGGTTTTGATCATTCTCGGATGAAGGGGCGAGGTCTGAGAGTAGAAACAATGAAAAATTGACTCAGAACAGTAGAAAACTGACTAGAATCAGTAAAAAATATTGCCTCAAATAAATAAAAAAAAATAATTAGCTCAGATCAATAAAATAAATGATCTCAAATA
>NC_089747.1:55396475-55406475 GCF_040412425.1 Macrobrachium rosenbergii
ACAGCTCTACAGACACACACACACATACAATTCCCATCCCTTTCTCTTCCTGGGAGGGAGGAAAGACACAGAAAAGTCAAGGTTTTTTTCTGTTTTGCTTTATTGAAATGCGCGGTGGTAACGGAAATGCCGAATCCCCCTCACGGCACAGGTCATGCGAGAAGAGAAGAAAAGAATGTTTTTGTTCTGGACCAGTTTTATATTTTTCTGTATCCTTGTCCCTTCCCCCTCTATCCTCTTTATCTCCTGTGCCTTTGAGGAAGCAAATCCTTTCCTGATGGAACAATCATCCTTTAGCTATAGTGTGTATGTATGTGTATATATATATGTATACATATATATACAGTATATATATATATATATATATATATATATATATATATATATATATAGTATATCCCAGTGTGTGTGTATGTATGTACACACACACACACACACACACATATATATATATATATATATATATATATATATATATATATATATATATATATATATATATATATATATACATACATATATATATATATATATATATATATATATATACATATATATATATACATATATATATATATATATATATATATATATATATATATATATATATATATATATATATATATATATATATATATATATATATATATATATATATATATAGTGTGTTTGTACAATGTGGGTAAGATAAAATATATATATATCGGACATATATTCCTTTTTTAGATTGATGGCGTTTGCTTTTTGAATTTATTTTTTTATACATCCATCGTGTTTTATCACGCGGAGTCACCGCCTTTCCATTAATTTTCCCAAAATCTCAAGCATATAACGGCAATAGCAGTTACTCAAGAAGAGACATTCTTGTAAATATACCGAAATTAGTAAACGTATATATATATATATATATATATATATATATATATATATATATATATATATATATATATATATATATATATACATATACACGTTTGCTCATTTCAATATATTTATGAGAATACGTGTCTTCTTAAGTATCTGCTATTCCGTATCATTGTAGTTAAAAGCAAGATAAAAAATAAAATATTTATATTCACTGCCTTTGAAATCAAATGATCTCAATACAGCTGTGCCTTTTTTGCTGCCAAATGTACCTTGATGTTGATCGATCTGTAAGAACTTGCAACAAAATAGAAAATAAGCTAAAACCACATACGAAGTATATTACCATTAGCCTGAAAATATCCTATGTAACTTCACTTATTATACCGTAAATTTCCCTTGACACTGAAATTCGATAAAACCACATCTGACGTTTTCGGACTTCCTTTGTGTCAATTTTTAATAATAAACACTAATTAATATTATAGACATCGTTGGTTTCGAGCAATATAAACGCCGAATATTCTCTCCAAGAGGATCCATCCTTTCAATATCTTCAAGTGAAAGGCTCGGGGATTCTTATTTCTTTATATGCAGAAGGTTCCTTTGCTCTCATGTACAGTCCGGGATATGTGCAAGAAATGGAATTATTTGAATAAAGGTGCTGCATTCGCTTAAGTACATTTGAATGCTCCTTTTGAGATGGGTTGTATAGTTGTAGATTTGAGAGTACGAATATGTTAGCATGCATGTATGCTCAGATTAAGTAACACTAAAAAAATGTAAGGTACAGTTCACACTTTCTATTTATATATTGTTATTAGCAAATCGGCCTTTTATTTTTTTATTTATTTATTTACTTGTTTATTTATTTATTTATTTACTTATTTATTTATTTATTTTTCTATAAAGTTTTGTCAAACAACCGAACCGCATGTCATGTGTACACTGTCGCTAATACCTTTGGTTCCGTTGTTAAAAAGTTCAGACAAAATACACAATCATAAGAAAATGGGTAAGATATTAATTATCCCCCACATCACGTATCTCAGGACATTTCAGTTCTATGGGGGATGAATAATCATGACAGTTGCCTCATTTCCTTTCGGAGACTCTAATCGGAGAAAATTCTGATCAATCACCTGGCTGTCTGACGCATTCCTAACTCCTTAAAATGGCAGGCAAACTTTTTCCGAGAGGACCGGAATTGCCTGGTTATTGGCGGGACACCTGGCGAACGAAATACATTCCCGCGCTGATTAAAACAGGTGAAATAACAAAAGTCTTTCAACCTGATGACTGACGCATTGCCTGTCGGCCTAATGAAAGACTTTAAATCGAACGCGTTAATTATTCTCAATTTCTCACCCAACAAAGCGATAGATATAATAAAAAACCAATAACTTTTATAATGAACCAGCTTTTAAGGGTAAATAACCAGATTGTTTGATGAAATAAGAACATTCTGGTAGTCAAGGAGGGTTTTTCAATAAATTTGCCATATACATGTACACCTGTTTACAAAACTTTCACAGAACAAAATATTCTGATGTACGTTAATTTAAAAACGAAGAATGTGACAGAAAAAAACGTGATGAAAGATAAGAAAATTAAAACAATTGTCATAGAGATCCCACTAAAATCAAGAGTGCATTTAGACGCCGTAGTCTTCAATGATGCATTATAAAGATTAAACCGATTTTAGATTACTCGAAATTGCTAATCGTTTTAGGATAAATGGAATAATTAAATATTTAGTTTTAATTAGATTTATGGAGGAATCCAGAGGAAATGATTCCTCTTCAGTGACCATAGTAAATACCTATCAAGCACGGTTCATTTCACTGTAAACGAAGCCTATTAATTTAATTACAAGTAAAAACACGGCATAATGTTTTAATTAACTTATTTGCTTCTTCACCTTTTCCTGAAACCAGTATTACCACTATATCTATGTATAGTCAATTTAAAGAAGATTGACGTTTTTATTACCAATGAAAAAGGTAATTACCTAAACAATGCTAAAAGACCATTCAATCACGAATGTTTATATAATTTCCTTCGGAACGATCAGTGGTTTGGGAAGAACTGCCCTTAAATTAAAGTTTGAATTTAAATTTAAATTTATTTAGGAAGCACTACGCAAAGAGAATAAATGGAATTACTGCAGTAAACCAGATTCATTTAAACTTATCATTCCTTTTAACTGGACATTATTTTGAAAGAGGGGCCTTAATTAATTGACTGCAGTTTAGCCTACTACCCGTCAAGAGGTAGTGTAAACTAGGTAGTAAACTGGGAATTAATAGGCGTTGTGTTCTGCTTTGCTACGCTGCAGCTCAACTGACTTTTGAACTGACGCCAGAACTGAACCTTAATAATACAGTAAGTAATTCACTGCAGGTCTTGAAGATATACGGGTATATACCAAGAATAAAAATTAATTAATATTTGCACGCGTATGCTTTCCTGAACATTTATGAAAACAAATGTTTTGGTGATACACGTCATATGTATGCATTCAAGAACGTTTGTGAGAAACAAATATTTTAGAGATAAAATATATTTGTTTCTAAGGATGTATGAACTCAATGACAGCTGATATCATATTACGCAATGCCTGTGTTGTTCCCTTGAATAACTCGATATACGAAGATACAAATACATAAGCCCAAATAGGAAATGGCATTATCAGATATTTAAATTTGTTGTAACTGGCCCCTATACAGTTAGAAAGCTAGTCTTTTAATAATGCATCTCAAAGAAAAATAACAGTCATTGTTAACTTCTCCTAAAGGAAGTCTTTTGTTAAAGAGGCGGAAGGAACTGATAAATGGGAAACGCAGACTCCAAACAAACAATACAGCTACTCTGGGTATAAAGCAACAGGGAAAGAGAAAAACTTAATTGGCCAACAGGGAAGTCGTGCTCACTTTCTTATGGCATTTTCTAAAGATGAAGCCAACACTGAGCTATCATTACGTTTTCTGAATATATATATATATATATATATATATATATATATATATATATATATATATATATATATATAAATAAGTGAATGTTTGTATATCTGTTTGGCTTCTATAAAAATCCAAATTGCTTAACAGACCCAGACAAAATTTTGCACACCCAGAAATATTTTTAACACAAAATCAAACTCCTACCCCTTGACAGACACACAAACACAGGAAAACAAATAACATTTTCGTGTTTATGTCACCTTTTCCTTCAGTTTTCTGGGTTTATTCTCATTTTTCACCTGATGCTTCACTTTTTTTCTGGTGCTGCCAGAAGTATGATTAACCTACAACAATAAATTCCCTATAACATCAATTTTTGATCAGAATTTACGTGAATTTTATCAGAATTTATGGTAATAATTAATATAATTGTTTATTACCTCGATAAAACCTACATTTCCGTAGTAAGCGAATCCGAGTCTGCACATGCGCAGTAGTGGTTTAACACAAAGATTTCAGCCAGCCTAAACCACCACCAAACTTTCTCTCTCTCTCTCTCTCAAGGCACCACTCAAACACTTTAAAGTGAAATCTATCTCTATCTGTGAGGTTTACTACTAAAATATTACCAAGGAGAAAAACAACAATTTACGATGCAACTGTTGGTACATATAGTACAGAAGCTGAGATGACATAGCATTATACCTCAAATGATTCTATAACTCTAATACCTACTTCTTTGCAAGAGGAAGCGTACAAAAAAGGAATATATGTCGAAAATAACTTTATTTTACATACGCAACATCTAGCAACCACTTCATCATGCGAAAAGCGATAATCACAAGTCATTTGCCCCGCCCATTCATACATATGGTTGAAGACTTTATAATTATTATATATGGAGTAAATAAACATATTCTCTTTTGGCGTACGGTGTTAAAATGGTAGTTTTCTTCTGGCGCTGCCAGAAGTATGATTAACCTACAACAATAAATCCCCTATAACAAAATTTTTTATCAGAATTTACGTAAATTATGTTAATAACATGGAAGGAAATGCTGCAAGAAAAGAAATATATTTTTTTTATTTCTTGTAGCATTTCCTTCCATGTTTGACTCCCATGCTTTTATTTTTGTAGACATTATTAATTGTAAGAAAATCTTGGTGTCTCAAAATATTTTTTTTTTACTTTTTAGTGCGTTTTAATAAAAGCACGTTTTAAAACTTTTTTTTCTCTTGAAGTTGTTTGGCTAGATAATTGTCCCAGTTCTTTTTAACCACTGTTCTACCAACGATATGTAGATGACTCATTTGTAATATTTAGATTTGAAGAACATGTACCCCTGATTCTTGATTATTTTCACTCAAAACGCCAAAATATTAAATTTACTTCAGACGTAGAGAACAATAATAATTTAGTTGTCCTTGACGTGCTTAAACAAGTGATAACACTTTTGACATCAGTATACAGGAAACCAACACAGACAGGACTCACTACTAAATTTGCCTCGTTCATCCCTATAGTTGAGAAAAGCAATTTAGTCCCTATACCCAAGACCCCTGCCTTTAACATTTGTTCACGTTATTTTAGTCTGCATTCAGAATTTCAGTTTATAAAAGAAATGCTTCATAAAAACGGTTTTAATATTGCTTTCATAGATACATACGTTGGCAAACAGCTAGAAAAGTTACTATTCCCGAAAGTTTCTACTTCAGAGGCCAATAATAAAGCGGTGCTAAATTTTACCGTGCTTTTCTATAGTAATAAGAGTTTTCCTATTAAAAATAAACTGTTAAACTTATAATAAAATTTTATCCCCAAGTTAATGTCAGGGTAGTATTTAAACCGAAGTACACCACTGGTAGCTTGTTTAAGCACAAGGCCATCGTACCCCCAGAACTACTACCTCATGTTTATAAATAAGAGTAATAGCAGCGATCGACAACTGGCCCCTTTTACTAAAAATAGACCGCGCCAGTGCGCATGCTCGTGTTTACATCAAGCAGGTCGGACATACAAACGCAGTTGAGTGCCCGTTGACAAAGCAATGAACTTTGTGTAAACTATGGAGCTCCAGCCAACCATATTAAGTGGTACAGGTGTCAAAGGTAGGGGCCACGAAGCACTGCTGTTATGGACTTTGTAAGAGTAATAGCAGGTATGCTGACAGATTACCATTTACCTCCTTCAATGGTAATAATGATGTCCTCACACCTGAACCAAGTGAAAGGTTACATGAGTACTTTGTATTTTCATATTAGAAAAAAGAGATAGAAATTAAAACATGATATATATATTGAGGCCATATAAATTATAATACTAAGGTCAGTATGACGTTATTTCCACAAAGACTCCAAACGTAGGCTACTTAGTTGTTCATATTAAATATAAAATGCATATATATATATATATATATATATATATATATATATATATATATATATATATATATATATATATATATATATATATATATATATATGATTTTAACTCATGAGAAACGCTTGAGCCTCTCTGGTTATTTCATTCAATACTTCATAACACGTTTTTGTTATCACCTTCTTACAAGCACAGCCTTGTTTCCCACTACTGGCAAACCACAGCACTCCAACCAACATTTAAGCTGACAAACTGAATGATCTAGCACACTGCTAAACACAAAAGCAGCTCCAGGAACATCAGTTTCTTTCAACTTAATGTTAGGAAACTTCCCTGCAGTGGCCATTACAACATGAGTCGTAGTGATTTGTTTGTCCGACCTTGACCTTGTGTAGCTGTGTGTAGCTAAGCGCAAGGTGATGACGTAGTTGCCGATCGCTTCTATTGCCGTAATGCAATTACGTGCGAAAAACAAAGCGCCAAGCACGTGTACGAGGGTTTGAACACAAACAGGCTTTTAGCACCATTCAGTGCTATACGGGATCATGCAGAAAATGGTGATCACCGTTTATGCTTAGACTCGCTTTCAATTCTCTGTAACTGGGAACAGTAGAAATCCTGTGCACTTTAAAATTGAAACCTTCCTTCAGTAACAACGAGAGGTTCACCGGGATGCTGTGTTTGTAATTTTTAGTGTTTCGTTTTTATGCTTGTACATAACCAGTTTTTATATAAACTTCTGTGTAACATAATTGTATTCTACTGATCGTTTGTGATTTAGTGATTTTTGCATTTTTTTTCCTTCTGTGTTTCTGTTGTCAGACCTGACGATGGAGACAGTTACTCCGAAACCGGTAGTCATAACTGAATAAAGGATGTTTTATGTACAAGCACTGGTTTTATACTCTCTGTCTCTCTCTCTCTAATATATATGTATATGTAAATGTATGCGTATAGATATGTATATATATGTACAGTATATGTATGTATATACTATATGTATATATATATATGATTATTATCACTTTTGTACGTGATTCATTTATCAGACATTACCTGTTTCTTATTTCTCACCTGTGGTAATGTGTGATATATATATATATATATATATATATATATATATATATATATATATATATATATATATATATATATATATATATATATATATATATATATATATATATATATATATATATATATATATATATATATATATATATATATATATATATATATATATATATATATATGTTTGTATGTATATTTGTATGTACAGTATATATGTATGTATCTTTGTATATAAATTAGAGTCTCCCTTAACAGCAGGAAGAAAAAAAAATAAGCTTAAAGCCGCTTTTACTGCTTAATCATTGATAAGCCTCTTTTACACCTACAAAAATAACTCTTGAATAGTTATGGCGCTATTCATTTTTATCTTTTAAATAGCTCTTCCGACTCGCCTATCCAGCTGTTTCTAGGCCCCTGATCTCCTCCTTGTCGACAGCCCCGAATTGTGTGCTCCTCACATGATCTCACATCTTCCCTTTCTTCTACATAACATAACCGTCCTTAAACAGTGTGATCCCTTCTGTCACTTATGCTCCTTTTATTCACCGTTCTCGCGTCTCTCGCATTTTCAGCTTTTCAGTTTTCATTCCCCCGTATAATATCTTACTCCGTAAATAATATGAACTCTCATTTTTTTTTATTTATATTTAACATCCACACTAGACCTCCATAAAGGAGAGTTGGTTAAATCCCTCCTTCATACATGCTAGTCTTGGCTTTCATAGACTACATTTTTTTCTCACAATTTTCTGCTCACGTCCTGTCAATTCTTTCCCTTCTTGTGTTACGTTACTTGTCTTACAGTCATCCGAAATATTAACTCCCTAATACCTTCGCTAATGGGCATAGGAATGTTGATACTGGCTCTTGATTTTTAATTAAAATCTATAAACAATGTCCCAAGAAAATAACGTAATGAATCATTTGAATGAGTTTGCTATTGTCATTTCCCATTATCGCCCTCCAATTGCAATATAAAAAAATTGCGTAACCTCTTATTCTTATTTTTTTAAGTTAATAATTTACTTTGGAACTAAAAAATCATTCACTTCAGAATAACGAAATTGTGAGAATGACAGTATTCGATCACAGGCAAATAAAAGAGACTGAAATTCATCCTTCAGTAGTTTAACTTGGTAACGCATCTTTCAATACAAAACTCAAACACCCGAGAGGAACAATTATGAAGTAATATAATTTTATATATAAAAGTGATAGGCTCAAACATACGACAGGTTTTCACGTAATCTTTTCAGCGACTATTTCGGCATCTGTATTGTTTTTATTGTTTTACTTTATTTTATTTTGCTTTATTTTATTTTTTTTCAGTGACTGAACTGACTCAACTGAACTCTGGCTTATATCTTTTGTTTACTTTTTGGCGTGATTTTACATAAGCATTTTTCTCAGTTGGGAACTAGCGTAAATTGTAAGTCAAGTAAGAAAAAAAGTGTAAAAAAGAATAAAAAACCATAGCCCACTTTGTGAGGAACTCCCAAGAAATTCCTCTCAAGTCGAAGGGTTACGTGAGAAGAAATGACGTGTAAAAGCTCTGACAACAAAGTTTTAACAACTCTGCCATTGTTAGGTGAATCTCATATATGATGTAATTACATTTTGCGAACAGTCTTTGCTGCTTCTGAACTTGAAATTACTTATTATTAGTTCTCTGCGTTGCTATTCACGATACCAGAAACTTTATATTTTGAATCTTGCAGAATATTGTTATAGTCACTAAAAGGTACGTCAAGAAGGAACTTAGCATACCGGCTATGCATCGACAGGTTATTTCAAATTACCGTCTCGTTTTTATATGCTCATTCCTTATGCATTTGCCGGCGTTTGTACCCCAAAAGTTCAAGACTTACTATGGTATTTATCAACCCGCCTTTTAACCACAGGTATATATTAACCGACTGCAGAGTCCTATCGAACATCAGGGGTCGAAACTGACCACTTTTCAGACCCCCTGATTTACGCTCTTGGTACACTCGGCACGCTGGGCTAAATCAAAATTAGAATTTTGGAACTTCCTGTATGTTTTTTTAAATGTATGAATTCAAATTCAACACACACCACTCTCATTCATATACCTGAACTCCAGGATATCAATATTCGCATGCAAGGACTTTGATCGTTTAAACTAAGGCCTTTCCCTCAGTCTTGACAATATTTCTCAAAATTAAGTTGTATTGACGTTTATTCTTGGCAAACATTCTTGCATTTTATCTTTTTCGTTTGTTCCTTTCCTTAATAAGTTTCTTTATTTTGGTTAATGGTACGCTTTAAACAGCTTATTCAATTATTTCAGTTTCGTCAGTTCATTTCCCGTAAAAAGGCAAGCTCTATGTACAGTTCAACCCCTTGGTACCTAAAATATACCAATTTTCGAACAAACTGCAATTAGCCCCTGGATCAATCTAACCTTTCCATGCTTATCATGAAGGAAATACTTTCGTTATTTACAATTATCTTCCCCATAATCCTGTTTTCGTTTAGTTTGGATTCGCCGTGACTCGAAGTTTATTTCCTGTTTGAAAAATTGACGATGCTCGTCTCGACTCAGTCTAACATTTCCCTTCTCTTGTTTTTTGTCTTAGTTTTGGTGATTTCTTCAAGCTCTATTCTGAGTCTATCATCAATATCTCAAAGCTTGTTTTTTAAGTGCCCTGTTCGACATTCCTTCAAAAAACCCAGATTTTTACCTATACTCTACTTACTT
>NC_089747.1:55418975-55441475 GCF_040412425.1 Macrobrachium rosenbergii
GTTTACAGGAAAAGAAAGTCTGTTCAGCGTCAGATATCAGAAATATACGAATATGCTAATTTATTTCACATGAAACAAATCTTTACAAGCGTTCTGCCACATCAGGGTTATCAGACATGATTCGTTTCATGGATAAATCCTTTGAATATATACGTGAAAATTTCTCAGCTACAAAATGAAGGCTAAACGCAAGATACTTTTCTAAAAGCCCTTCTACCTTCGTAGGTTATCTGTATATTTCAAATTTATATCCGAATATCCATTTTACTTGGACAAGCTTTGAATGAAACACAAATTAAAATGCAAAATGTATAAATGTTTAACATTTACTACATTCCGTCGTCTGTCGGTGTCATTTTCTTTGGTCAATGTGACGTGAATCTTTCAATGTCATAAGAGAGTCGTTTGTCTTTCCTTGTTGAATATGCTGGAAATCTACGTTTGTAAGTTTTGGGATTTTTTGTGTTTGCAAATACTCACTAACA
Organism: Macrobrachium rosenbergii; assembly: GCF_040412425.1. NCBI lineage: Eukaryota > Metazoa > Arthropoda > Malacostraca > Decapoda > Palaemonidae > Macrobrachium > Macrobrachium rosenbergii. Next base: position 55,419,461 of record NC_089747.1, read on the forward strand.
CTATTGTAATAATTAATGTTTATAGAGAATGCTGTTTAACATTACATATCCTCCTCAAATCCTTACTATTCTTGTAAGATTTTGTAAGACTAATATTTTTTTGCGTAATGTTAACAAATACAATTTTCGTTCCCCTAGTTTGCAGGTGTAGTTTAATATACAGCCATGATGCTTATGTGACCGGTTGCAAAATCATACTTTTATGGTCTTGTTTTCTTTTATGTTTTCGTTTTCTTATGCGCGATTTAAGTTTTCCATTTGAGTTCTATGTTATTTACGTATAAAAGAATCATTCATTCAAGGATACATTGGCAAACATAATGCTTTCTTTATCTTTGAAGGATACAGTATAGAGAGGACACGTATTTTATACCTTTCTATGCATTTTGCTCGCTTTATTAGTAATGTTATATGCTCAAAACAACACAAATACAAATAATCGAAGTACAAATATTCTCAATGAATTCTTGTCTTCGTATGGAATCGGCTACTCGAGTCATCCGTGCGAGGTACAATAGTACTAATCCCCGGTTAGAAATATGAAAAGTGGTTGTTCTTTTATATTCTTGTTACATAAGGTTAAATACTCCTGATGAAGACAGCGAAGACAGACTAAACAACGCTGTCTGACGCAGAAGTGGCGATGCGCATGCGCACATGTGTCAGTTACTTTATTTTCAAGGAATGCAGATTATGTGAACTTGTGTGGTTTTGCGAGCTCTGGCATAGGCTTCGAAGCTAGGATGAAAATATTACCGTCATTTAGAAACTGTTTGTTGTGGATTTGCAGTCAAATTCTAGACTATTAAGAGATGTCAATTTGCTCAGGACGTGCTGATCTTGAAGGCTACCGTAGCCTCGTATTTCTGCTAAGATGAGATATGAAATCGCAATTGATTAACTGTGGATAACCTAGGGATTAAATTAACCCCATTGTGTGACCTACGCGTGTCGTGCATTTCCGAATGTTTATGACAATTTCTAAAATTAATAACATCGATGTATTGTTGGTCTTCATATAGGTTTGAGCAAATTACTGATTACTCTAAAGACAACAGTGATCCCTTAAAAAACTTACTAATCATGTAAGAAATCAGTCTAAGTTTATCAAAATAAATGTGAGGTATTAGCAATTAAACAAGAAATATACTAAAGGCGGTACCGATCTGAGTTCTCCTTCGGTGATAATTCCCCATCGGGGATATTCCCGAAGCAGCGTGAATTGGATATTAAACGACATTTGTAGCTTCATGGTTGTATATAAATCACGGTGATAAAAATTTCAAAATAAGGGCTGCGTGTTCCAGGAACGTACCAATGAGCTATCATGGTGGAGGTGGGTTAATGCCGAAGCCAAGTACAACTTCCCCGCTCTCGACAGCTAAATAAATACAGCAGATTCGGCATTAACTTATAACTCTCTCGGTGGCTCAATGGTTTGACCCTCGAATTGAGTCGTTGGAAGGTACTGTGTCGAAGGTTCGAGACCCGGCGGTACCGATCCATTTATCACTTAAAAAATTCCCCTTCCGTGATAATTTCCCATCGAGGATATTCCTGAAGTAGGCAGAGTTGTATATATATATATATATATATATATATATATATATATATATATATATATATATATATATATATATATATTATATATTAACTGGTGTGTGTGTTGGTGCATATGTCCATAATCCGTAAAAATGTTTCAGTTCAGTTTTTCACTGTGCATTTTCAGTGAAGACTGTGGTTGTCCTCAGGGTATCAGAAAATAACACATTGTACAGAAGGCAAAACCAAGTTTGAATTCTCGATATTTGCAGTAATGAATGTTTGGGAAACTGTCATCGGATGTTTCAAACATCAAATGAGTTTAGGAGATTTAAGTAAGATTTGTTAGTGATGACAAATAATTTATATATATATATATATCATATATATTATATATATATATATAGAATATATATATATATATATATATATATATATATATATATATATATAGAGAGAGAGAGAGAGAGAGAGAGAGAGAGAGAGAGAGAGAGAGAGAGAGAGAGAGATTTTTAAATGTTCTATAAGTAATGGCTTATTTAGTGATGACGAAATAATCTTCCATGACTTAGTATTGTATCAATGTTCATTTTAAAATTGATTTACTTTAAAATGAATAGACCTATGACAATAACTTCCTTTCACGAATTTTAATAAAAACTTGTGTCTTATACTAAATAATTCCTTTAAATCTGCATACGTCATGAAAACATAGTTTAAGGGTGAATATAATCCAATTAATATAACAATGTAATAAAGAAATTGATGAAATGACTGATATATTGTTGATAGAAATTCACACACACATATATTATATATATATATATATATATATATATATATATATATATATATATATATATATATATATATATATATATATATATATATATATATATATATATATTCACCTACCTACACCACCGCACTTATACCAGCTGCAACTGTCTGTCTATGGTAATTTTGAAAATGATATTTGATATTTTGAAAGTCTAACTTAATAAAAAATGTAGGAAATGACGTGTGTACACAAAATCTCTTTAATCCTGCATTCTAACTGTAAAGCACAAAATCCACTTTTTCCGATTCATTATTATTATTATTATTATTATTATTATTATTATTATTATTATTATTATTATTATTATTATTCAGAACTGATAATTTAATCATACAATGAGAAAAAAAATGCAGACTATTCTAAAGAAATTAACAATGATCTCTACTAAAACGAAAAGAACGTAATAATATTAATATTGATATTTTATAAATGATAAATAAAATAATAACAATAATAATACGAATTTTAATAAAAATATCTCAATAATAATAATAATAATAATAATAATAATAAAAATTATTATTATTATTATTATTATTATTATTATTATTATTATTATTATTATTATTATTGCTTGTTTTTTTATATTAACAACGAATGCATAATTAATAAATAAAACAATGGAAGACAAATATTTAACAAGACCCTGACTAAAGCAGCATACAGTAGATCAAGACACAGCTACAAGACCAGTCAAAGGAACGTGACAGCAATTCTTTTTCAACAGAGGATTTATCTGCACCCTGGTCACCGTTAGCGCTTTTCCCCCTTCTAACTTTTCCCCTAATGTCGCGTAATTCTTCTCCGAGACAAATGATTCCAGTGGACAAAACTGAAACTGGATCAGACGACGAAAACTCTGACAACTGGCATTACAAGGTAACGCAAGAAAAAATTTTTTTAATAGATTTTATAAATACGTATAGTAAAAATAAAAATACAAAATTTAAACCATACAGTGCCCGTGTAATTGATTTTTGTAGGTCATACAAGAGTAAGACGCTACATTTTCTTTAGGTTATTCTGCATCTGAATTTAAAGATGGATCACAGAAAAAACGAGGTAGACTTCTGTAGGTTATGAATTGTCTAAGACATTGTATTTTCTTACAGGTATTTTAATTTTGAAATTCAGATGGATCAAAGACAAAACAAGGTAAATATTGGGAATAACATATATAGTAATAGGCATAAATCACTCAAAAAAAAAAAAAAACAATAATAGAGCGTCAGCGGTTTCATCAAGCAACATTAGAAATTATGTGATGAAAACTTTTAAACTTCTTATTTTTTTTAAGTTCTTCACTTAGTATTAATTGTTCTTGAGAACCAATCTACTTCCCGAAGTTTTCCATTTTCTGCATACAAGGCTTACTAGAAATGCTTAAACAAATATAAACAGAGAAGTTAGGAAGCATGAAATTTATAATTACGAAAAGCGAATAGGGAAGCAACAAGTTTAAATATTAAAATTTTAGCCAGGAACGTGCATGTCTTTATTACTTATCGATTATTTATCCGTTGGTGGAAAAAAGGAAACATATTTAATAAACAGACACGCATGCGTTTCTATAAACAATGATTAAACTTGTTAATTAACACTAGCTGACTAAAATATTAAGTAAGAAGAAGCAATGTTTACATATTAGTATGTCATCATATATTTTGATTCTGATTTCAGTTTAAAAGATTTTACTGTACAATAATTTATAGTGAAAAGTATATGCTATTTATCACTTTAATCATTGACAATTTTAGTTTGCCTATAAAACGGTTTATGCTAGAAATGTAAATAAATGAAATATACAAAGTACTGATAACTGAAGAACTGAAATTACCACCCTTCACTGTAACAGAGAATGTAATTCGGCCAAATACAGCATCTTTTTAAGAGGGTAACAAACATCATAACCACATCATTTTACACATCGAGCAGTATCTGGAACCCATCTGATATCTACGGGGGTCTCACAGTGGAAAAATAGACAAATGGCTCATCAGTCAGGCCTCAGATGGCTCCTGAGGCTGTAAATAATATTATCATTAACCCCCCAATGCCGCTGCTGAATGGTTCCTATCAACAACTTTATTGGGTCTTCATATCCGTGAAATAAGCCTCCTAGACCCATTCCCAGTCGTCATAACGAGAAAGGGGTTTCCTCCCAATATCCTTTTTCCCTCCTACGAATGAACCATCTTTCTCAAGGTTCTTTACGAGAAAAATACAGAAATTCTGGAAAGGATGCGGGATATTTTAGTGGTAGCCAATTCAGCAATATAATGAAATACATGATCGCTGACGTCTTCATATCCAGGACGCACTGGACATTTCATTTCTTCCAACAGTGGGACGTTTTCTAGCATCAGGTTTAATACTACTCAGTTTGCTAGGAGCTTCATCTTAGTTAAAATTAAAATGTGGATTAGTTTGTCAAGTGCAGTTATGGTATCCTTTGATCTCCAAATATTTAAGCTGACATCTCCTGAATTTCATGTGTATTGGTTTCATTTTCTAATCCTACATATTTATTTATTTATCACCTTCTCCTACAACTTGTCTCTCTCTCTCTCTCTCTCTCTCTTCCTGCAGGATGATTACCAAAGCTTAAGGTCCCTCTTGGGTTTACAGTCTGTTGACTCTATTCAGTAGAGTGTTTAGGCGGTGTTTTAAAATAAAGGAAAGAAAGAGAAGTTTTGCTGCAGTATAGGCTAACATGTCAGCAGTTACGAGTTCACCATGTCGAATACTGCCGAGTACTTACCACATACATCCTCGTATTTGTAAGTTGGTGTGTGTATGTTAGATGCACACGCCACTGAGATAACATTCATTATACAAGAAATACAACATCGCGTGGAGGGAACTAATACGGAATTTGAAAACTGCTCGTCTAATCAATAGTTGGTCCATCGTTATCCTAACTCTGAATGAAGGAATACTTCGGCTATCTACTGAACCTAGTTTGATTGGCTGGCATAGTGATTTCAGTGATTTATATGCTGAGTGACTTTGATGAAACTGCTTGATGCCACATTTGCTTTGAAGGAAGTTGTATCCCTTAGGTAAAATTAATTCATTATTATTATTATTATTATTATTATTATTATTATTATTATTATTATTATTATTATTATTATTATTATTGTTGTTGTTGTTGTTGTTGTTGTTGTTGTTGTTGTTGTAGAGGATAAAAATCTTGGAAATTAACAAACCTCGTCAAAACCCCAAAGGCTTGAAATTTATGGCTACAAACAATCGGGCACTCAGGTCATGGCAAGTCACTGGTGCAGTGTTCTGAATAATAATAATAATAATAATAATAATAATAATAATAATAATAATAATAATAATAATAATAATAATAATAATAAGAGGTATGCAAGGAATATTTGTTGTGCTCTAGTTTGAAAATATTGACCTTCCGAGAACACCAAGAGAACACCAAATTTGAAAAAATAAAACACTTTATATATTTTTTAATCTTCTGAATTACAGTGTTTTACTTTGAATTAGTCCATCATATTTATTCGGTATTGAGAAAATGGTTTCAGTGTTGAGACTCCTAGATCTTTAAGGAACCAAATACTATTTTACTAGAATCTTAGATTTTTCAGTCAATAGAAAAGTGGTGACAGGGGCTCCTCATGTTACAGAACTAAAAGTGTTTATTGATTAGAGAAGAATACACAGTCACGCGAAGGAGCGAAGTGCAAAGACAATCTTCGTTTCAAGAGTTATCAGATATACGCCTAAGGATATACTATACAACTATCAATCAGTAAACTCTAGATAACTAAACATTCCAGAAACGGATATATCATATACAGTAAGTCTCATAATAGATATCATACAAATAAATCAAGACTCTGTGGTTCAAATGTTTTTAAAAAACATCAAGAACCCATTACGGTTTAGTATCTCAAAATCTAGGGACCAAAAAAAAAAAAAGTGAGTAACTGCCGTTGTGTCAGGCTTTATGGTTGGCCTGTTCAGGAACCAAAGGGCTCTGTGGTTGCACCGTTCAGGAACCAAAGGGCTATTTTATGGTTGCCCCGTTCAGAAACCAAGGTTCTATGGCTGCCTTGTCCAGAACCAATGGGCTCTATGGTTGTCCCATTCAGCTCAGGGAGCCAATGGGATTCATGGTTACCCCGTTCGGGAAGCAATGGGATGTCCTACATGTGAGGCGTTTACTACTGTCAACCATACTAATAGATTTATCTCACTACTTAATGCCATCTCGTCCCTGAGATGATTATTAGGTAGAGAGAAGGAGAGGGCAAACTGCCATCTACCTCTAGATAATACTGTAGGGATGGGTTTAAAAGCTATAGATGAACAACCAGAGATAACCTATGCCACTAGGGGTCGCCAATACAAAGAAACCTTTTGAGAATTTTGCTATGTACCCTTCATCTTCCCAGTTATTTGCTGGTAATCAAATCAATCAGAAGAAATGTCCAAAAAATTACTCTTCAGCTCATTGGTAGTAAAAAATGGAATAACAGACAAGGAGAACAAAAACTGTATAGAGGGTTCTTTACCAATTGTGTGTGTCATATACAGTAGTATGTATATATATATATATATATATATATATATATATATATATATATATATATATATATATATATATATATATATATATATATATATATATATTCTCCATCTTCCCAAGCATCCAAGCTACCAAAAACTTAACCCGTTAATTGAACTCTGTATATCTCTCCCACTTTCTCTCTTTGAACATGTGAATGTGGAAAGCCCTTTGTTTTCAGAGCACGAGGCCGTGAGGAGATTAATTTCTGGCCAGAGGCAGAATAAAGCAGATTAAGAGAAAGGTGCGGCTCCTGCAGGAACACGTGAAATTGACTCACCATCTGCACAAGGAAGCATCATAATCCCTGAACCGTGTTCTTAAAAGGCCTCACCCAAGGAACGAGAAGTTAGAGACCTATCTGGATGCAGGCAAGTCACCATCCTTCCCTTTGCATTCCCGCCTCCTTCAGAGGGCCATGCCCCTACCATGTGGTCCCATCCTGTAGGGCCTAAGTCTTCTTACCAGTGAAGCCCCTTAAGCCCTCCTCCACCGCCATTATCCATGCTGAAGCCACCTCTTCTATAAGGCAAAGTGTTCTGTTACAAAGGTTCTTTTTATTCAGTTACAGTGTTTTAATTCTCGTAATGAACTTCCTATTTCATTTCTAAGAGTCGTATTTCCATATTAACCTCGCCTTGTCAGTGCAGTGTTACGTAATTCCAGTGTTGAGTAATTGGTTAAAATCGTGTGTTCAAGGCATCCTTGGCACTCTCCGTGCGCCGTCTTGTCCTATGAAAATTTACTGTGTCCTTACTGGTCTTTAATTGATAAATCTCTCCGTTTACAGAGAGATCATTAGCAGTGGAATCGTTTCCTTGATTGTGCCTTGCCCTTCGTAGCCCCACGACGCCCTTATCAGCACCGTCACATCGACGGATATATCTTCAAGTGTTCATAATTATAATTAATCTCTCAGACCTTACCTGCCCGATTAGTTCATTTCATCTTCTGATTGTTCATTTAATGTAAATATACGTAATCTTAAAACTTATCCTAATTGTTTACTTACAACTGCCTTGTGACAAGAGCCCTCAGCTCAACTATATTCCCCCCTTTTCTTTTTTTTTTTTTTTTATACGATTACCTGAATCAACTGCAGTCAGATCCCAGAAAAGTATTAGGTAAGTAACGTAATCATTCACTTAGAGACTATAACTGGCTATGATTAGCATTCCCCAAATAAAGCATTATATATATATAATATATATATATATATATATATATATATATATATATATATATATATATATATATATATATATATATATATATATATATATATATATATATATATATATATATATATATATATATATATATATATATATATATATATATATATATATATATATATATATATATATATATATATATATATACACACACATACACACATATATATATATATATATATATATATATATATATATATATATATATATATATATATATATATATATATATATATATATATATATATATATATATATATACATCCAAACACATCTAGCCATTTCTTTTTAATTTTAACCTTATATTCGCATCCTAAAGTTAGTTTGAGCTCTTTTCTTATACCCACCCCGCCCCTTCACCCACCCCAACCCCTGCAAAAAAAAAAAAAAAAAAAAACATCCGGTTTACGACAGTCAAAATGGAGAGACAGTTCACCGAACGAGAGAGGGTGAGTTTTATCAACTACATAATTTCCAACTGGAAGAGAAGAGAAGGACCAGAAAGGCTCTATGGAGTGACTCTTTCCCGTTTCCTTTTAACACAATGTATTTGGAATCGAGATTTCCCAGGTGGCTTTGCTTTTGCAAACCCGATGGGCTGGAATTTATGAATACATGAAGAGAATGGAATGTGATTCGAATATGATATTTGAGCCAGTCCGCTGTTGTATAACATTCGCTGACGGGACGAAACCGTCCTTTGACAGACGACGATGACAAAAATGAAGGAATGATTCTATGAGAGGTATGGCTTTACGTCCTCTCAAAACCAAAGAAAACTTCTTAGAATATTTATTTTGAACTTTTACTAATATTCCGGTCATATACTGAGTAGGTGAGTGAACTTTTGTGGGCGACAATTTCCTGTTGTATCATATCGAAGCCGACAAGGAAGGTACTTATGATCGTTATTTGAGCTGAACTGTGAAGTTCTAGTAATGTTTTGTTTGCCCAATATACTCGAGACGGGCATGGTATTCTGCTTTCATCACCTGTATTATCACTGACAAAAATATCCATCAGAATTCTAAATATAGAAATCAAAATAACAAAAAAAAAAAAGCATAATGAGAACCCAAACTTTGAAATAAATGAAAATGTGGTTAAATAGAGAATAATATAAGTAAAAATAATTAGATGAATTAAAAAGTCATTTGAGACGATAAGAGTAAATCGACGTCATTATCGGAACACAATTGGTTTTAGTCGTTGGAAGATTATTACCCCAATGGCCAATAACGCTAATTATACTTCCGGCCGTACGAGAAAAATGCATATTTAGTTTAATAGTCATAAATAAATTGGTTTCGCCCATGATTGAAGTTGATACCCGTAACTTAAATTTCATTCTCTTTGTAAGCTTAATTGTTCTAGTTTGCTCGATGGTTTTGCATGAATTAGTGTTTGAACATGACTTTAATTCTACACCAGTTATTTACTGGATTCTTGTCTATTCCTTGCCCTTGAAAAGGTTAAAAGAACCAGTCGATGACTGTAAAGAATTACATTTAAGTTGATCTATTTCTTCAGTTTTTTTCTAATATATGAGAGTGATGAACAGTATCCCTAAAATTCGCCATGCGAATTTCATTTTTTTAAGATTACATCATACGTGGCGAAGAACAGCATGGTAATTTCTCTAAGCATTATGAATGATACACACCTTGAATTGTCAATAACGAGAACCTTGTAACTCCGTGGCTAGGTGATTTCCATTAGTAAATACAGTTGTACAGGTATAATGAGGCTTACTCACAGACCCATCGCAGTCTACTGTACTGTAAGTAGGAGACCGCCGTGAAAGGTTAATAATCATTGACCACTTCCCTGGACCCAAGTAAATTGAGTCTGGTTGAAAAACATTCACTATGACCTCCATATTCAGAAGGATGACGTCTACTGATGATCATTCAGGACAGGAAAAGGGCATTTGCCATGTTTATGAGGACCTTAGATATATCTTAATTGTTCTTATGGAAGAAGAATGGTTAAAGTAGCGGTTCTTCGATACGGAGAATTAATAACGTCGTGGTTCTCTGATAGGAAGAATTAATAATATAGGATTCTTTAATAGGAGGAACTAGTAACCTAGCAGTTCCATGATAAGAAAAATTAATAACGTATTAGTTCTTTAATAGGAAAAATCAATAACGTATTGGTTCTTTGATAAGAATAAATAACGTAATGGCTCTCTAATAGGAAGAATTAATAACGTAGTGGCTCTTTAATAAGAATTAGTAACCTAGCGTTTATTTGATGAGAAATAATAACATGGTGTTTGTATATGGAATACGAAAATAACCAAATGTCTTACGTGATAATGAAGGAATAACACAATAAATATTCATATAGTTTCACGATGTAATATGTCAAAATCGGGATAAGAGGAACAAGTTCAAAATAGTAAAAGATCATTCACCGAAAAGATAACCGAATCTATATGAAATACAGAGTAACTTTAACTACAGCTAAACAAGAAGATTGTAAGCCTTCATTAACTCCCCTCCTATCCACATTTCATTAAAAGGATCTCTCTCTCTCTCTCTCTCTCTCTCTCTCTCTCTCTCTCTCTCTCTCTCTCTCTCTCTCTCTTGACGTCTTTACATAAGTTTTCCTTGCTTGTCAAACAGAATTTGTATACAGAACTAAAACAGTCTAGTGTAAAGATACTTTTCAGTTATGGGAATACAAAAATAAACAATGATTTAAATCACTTCATGTCTGCATTTTTTTTTACATCTTATGTGATCCAAGAATCACTTACGATGTTTATTCTGTCTAAATATTAAGAAAAGAAATGACTTGTCAAAAATAGAATACCACTAAATTTTCATTAGCCTTAAACTGATATCCTTTATTCCTTTCTTATATTTTATGTAACAAAACCCTTTCTTTTATGATGACTTTCGTTGCTTGTCATATTTCACATAATTCAGAGAGTCATATATTTTCATTTAGAAACTATCTTTTTTAATATACAGGAGTATAAAGACACAGTGATGATGTTTATCTCCCTAGTATATTGTCAGTTTGGAAAGTCTGCAGTTTAACACTAATTTAAACAAGGCAAGCAAGATACATAAAAGAAGTCGTGGGTAACAATAAAATATTCCCTTTCTATTGGAGCCAGAATTAAATTTTCTGCTAGCATTTATGTTCCTGGAATTCTGACTTCCTTCACATAAATAGAATGCTCTTTTATGTCGGGATTTCGTCAGCACTGGGATATTGGTGGCTGTCCTTGATCCTTATAAAAGGAGTTACTGCGATATCTTTAAAACCACAATTATTTTTAAACAGTGAATTGATGCATAATAACTGAATTTTTCTCTGCTACAATTCTGTATTGCAGGATATCATGTTCTGTCTTAAATTTCTTAACGTGGGTCAGTTGAGACTTGAGAATAATACTCGAATGTCATTTAATTGAAACTACATAATTTCAATAAACTTAGACCAAAAGGAGCATGCGCAGGTAATTGCAATCCCGCTCACACAAGTACGCACGCACGCACAAGAACAAGCGAAAACGGTGCCCTATCACCTAGATACAAAAAATGAAAAACTGTATTAAACGATTTTGTTATGAGAGACTTTGTAAGTTAAGCCTCTAGGAAAGATCGGCTGTTAATGAAATCCGGCTATACAAACCGTTAACAAAAACTTCTGGTTAAACGATGTTCCAAGTTTTTTTCTAACCCAAGACCCAGCGTGGGAGAGTAACATATTTATCCAACGTTGCCGAAATAACGGTTCTGTCTACATGAAGGTACGAAACGGCCTGCGAGAGAAATATTAGTCGAGGTATAACCATTAAATCACCTTAACAAAACATAAAACTTCGTAAGATCTACAGGAACCCCAGTCTAGTGGCGGCACAGTTATCATCAGTTTATAAACACCCATGATAGGAAGCCATACCTAGAACTAAGCACACACACACACGCATACACACACACACATGTATATAAATTATATGTGTGTGTGTATAATACATACATACATCCATACGCAACCATTTATAATTTTAAAACGAATCGTTATGGATACACAGTCCTTTAAGTCAAACGTTCGAGTTTGTTTTCCTGCGGAAATTTCCGAGTACCGGAAGCCCAAGAGAAAAACTAGATAAAGTAGGAGGCAAAATTACTGTCCAGTAATGCACTGGAGGCTTTTGAGTGTCGTGCAAACAAAGTTATTCTCTAGGCTGTGGCTATAACACTATTTCTTCCCGGAGTGGATATCCCAGATCAATAATAGGTATTAAAGGAGGATCAGAGTCAAAACACACACACACACGCTTATATACTTTCAGTATTTCTCAGTATTTCCTTTTTAAATTCTAGGGTCCGGCTAAAATCTACTTCTAAAATATATTTACAGTGCAAAGATTACATAATTATGAAAAAAATCAGGTAACAAGGTGGATTTTTGCTTACATTAAATTCTGTGTTATTCATGTATGTTGTCATATATAAATTGTGAAGGGTGCTTAAATCATTGTCCTGTTTTCTGCTTGGGTAGTAGCGTGGTCCTGTCTGGGTGTGGACATGGTGTGGCTGTGTTACCAGTGCCTTCGAGCGCTCTCCTGTCCTCCAAAGTCCGGCCTGGCTGTTCTGTGCTGCCTTGATCGTAGGCAATGATGCTTGTAGAATAATTGGTAGTACCGATTTGTGTCGCTTCGTGGATATAATGGTGGTCATGATCTGGCAATTATAAAGGATTCTGCAACAAGTAGGTTGTGTCGATTTTGATTTGTATACTCAGTCGACGTATTTCCTAGTATTCCTTTAATAGCTTCCTGCCGTGTTGATCAACGTCGTGTTGGTGGATTGAATCTTGGTGCTCGTGGGCCTGGAACCGTTGGGTACTGACACGTTTCTTCTGGAGATTTAAATCACGTGGGACTTGTTTTCCATTTCGGTTCTCGCTTTGGTGTTGTTTTTCATTATAGCTGTTGATGACATGTTTGATTTCTGTATATTTGGACTTTTAATTGGTAAGGCTCTATCAGGACAATGCCTCTTATAAGTACGTTTGTTGTTGCCGTGCTCTTCAAAATGTGCATGGTTTGGAAAACGGTGGTCACAGTTTCACCTTTTCGTCCGTGTTTGACTGGTAAAAAGCTTTTTCTAGGCAGAAAATAAACAATAATTTAAACTCGAGATAAACAAAATAAAAATAAAGAATTTAATGTAAGCAAATTTCCACTTTTACCAGTTTTTTTATAATACTGCAATCTCAGCATTGTAATTATATCTTAAAACTAGTTTTTAAGCGGAGCGGAGGAGTCATAAGCTTTATAAATATATGTTGCACCATTGTGTTTCCCTTGAACTCTTGAGAACGCTATGCCATGTACAGAAACAGCTGTCGGGTAAATGGAAGAATCGAGAAACTGTCTTTCTGCAAAATACGAAGACAAGTAGTAGTACTCATATAGAAAATAGAAAAATTTAATAGAAAGCTGAAGAATACAGAATATTCCACGAGTCATAAAATCTAAATAACACACACACACACACATATATATATATATATATATATATATATATATATATATATATATATATATATATATATATATATATATATACATATGAGTGTTTATATATTAAATAATCTAATAATAATAATAATAATAATAATAATAATAATATAATAAATATAATACAATAGTTAAGCATCTAATATAAACTAATAACGATCAAATATTAGCTATAAATACGATCTGGATGCAAACTCATCATGGCCTGTGAGTGACAGCTCTTCGCTAATATCTCATCCCCTAACATTCTTGGCTCCATGAGCTTGGTCTAACTCGAACCACTAACAGATTGATGGACAGCTGGCGGCACATGTAATTACCTGTTGCTTCCCTTTGTAACTGCAATGATTACTCCTTTGACGAACGCTTAATGAGAACCGAAAGCCAATCCTTTGCAGTAATACGTCATAGTGTAATCAAACGACCTGCTTTTAACTTTCTGGCCTAAGCTCTAAACGGCAAAGTCTAATGCTGGGTTAATAATGACACCGAGAGAACTTGACTTTTTAAGAGTTCATTAAATAAATGCTAGCCTGCAATTTTTTAGAAATTTCTCCTACGTACACTTATAAATAATGATAAAAAGCATTATTAAATGAAAAGATTATTTTCAGTCTGTAAAGAAGAGGAAACTCTGAGTAAAAATAATGGAGAATCGAAAGAGATTTTATTAGTCCTCGTTCGTAATCCCATTCATGAATCTAAAAGTTCTCTTGAAATCATGTAAATGCAAAGTAAATCATCACTGTATAAAATTCTACAACTCTTAATGAAATCTGCCTTTATTTGTGGTAAATTAACACGCAGCATGGTATGCTATAACTGACAGTATGCTTTATATCACTGAGAAACCAATTAAGACTACACACACATACACTCACACACGCACACATATATATACACATATATATATATATATATATATATATATATATATATATATATATATATATATATATATATAAAACATATATAAACCAGGAAGGGACTTACCACATGGGATGATGTAATCTGACTAGAATTCCTGGGTTGGTAGAACACATAAGAAAAGAAAATGAGCTGAGGGCTTTGCTAGAAAGGGAACTTTAGATAAACTCTTAGGATAACTAGGACCAAATATATTTACAGTAACACAAATCATAAGATGGGAATAATTAGGACAGGTAAATGGGATCATGTCAGAGCACTAAATTAAGATGAACAGATGGCAACTCAATGCCGGTGAATGCATGCGATTAACTAACGAAATTAGCACAATTAAGGGTTCAAGGATGCACTGATGGTGCCACCACATCCTTGGGAATAACACTGTTGAATTCACTTACGAACAAAAATAATAAGAAAGTCAGGTCCATATGAGAATTGCACTGGAAACACGGAAAATGGAATAAAAAAAAAAAAGGACTATGTGACTGGCAAAACTTGATTTCCTGGCACTGTAGTCAGAGAAATGGATCCTCGTAGTTGCGACAATGATGGAGGGGTGGTATTAAAGGAATTGGCACTGGAAATATACTGACAAGTCAGACGTGGTTTGGGGGAGAAGGCTCTTAGGGAGCGAAGCTAAAAAAAGGTGATAGGGCTGCATCTGGTTGTCTCTGACGAGAGTCATCATGTGATGGTCCCTTTTCCTTTCTCCCAGATTAATTTCCCATTCTTGCAGGAATCATCCATCTTCTATCGTGCCACTTTGACCTTGAGGTTTGCTTTGTTGACTGCATCTTAAAATGCTGGGCCTGCAATGGTGATACGGTCACCCATCTTTCGCTTTTCGTGCATGGGCCAGCTGTTCCAGAATAATGCCTCCTGTAGCGCTGACTCAGGCATATAGTGCCTGGGGCGATCGTATCAACGGAGAGGCTTTTCCCCAAGGGCAGTGAAAGAAACCTGGAAAGGAGTTTTAATGCCGTCACATGGTCTAGGAAGGAATGAAAAGACCGTCAAAGGAAAAAGAATAACAAGAGCTTTGTAGGAGAAGCAAATTCTCTACAACTGACTGTTAATGTCAACAGCGATATGAAAGATTTTACTTTAATGTCTTTTGACAATGATATTCTTAAAAGGAGAGTTGGAAGAGGTGCCCTCGTTGCAATATATATATTATTATTATTATTATTATTATTATTATTATTATTATTATTATTATTATTATTATTATTATTATTATTATTGAAAAAAGATAAACCACTATTCATAAGGAACAAGATAGGGATCACTAACTTGAAATTCCCCCTTGAAGATAGATAGATAGAGAAACAGACAGATACAGAAATGTGCAAACACATTCCTGTGTTTTCATAGGAAATGTAGCCAGTTTAAACGTGAAAATGCATTAATATTCAAAGAGATGCAGCACAGAACGTTCGTGAAAGATGGTGCAGGTCTTCTGCAATTAATCTCGTTTGTAGTTCGTGCGAGACTTCTTTGTGGAGTCCTTCCAATGAAGGTTAAATTGAGGAGATGCGATACGTGGATTCTACCTACTCTCCTAATGCGGATCCTTGTGGGTAATATGGATGTCAACACCCGATTATTATTAAGTGAAAGATTATTTTAGTAAATAAGCTTGGAAACAAAGTTCTTATAGTTTTTTTGACGCCTAATGATAACTTTGTAATTGCCTGAGGGAAGCGGTTAAAATTACAAGAAATGCACCATACACTGAATATATCATAAAAAGTTTTACCCCAACCCTGTTGACTTGGATTATTAAGTATTGTTAATCCAAAAAATAAGCTTACAGACAATATAACGCATAATGCTAATTAAAAAGTTCATTTAGAAAGGAATAGGTAAACATGAAGAGCCCTTTGAACAAAGTGATAATCGTAATAAAAGCAACAAGAATCAATAAGAAATCATAAAATCATCTAGATGTGTATTTCTTCACATGACTTGGGAAAAAAACATGCCGCTATAATGCTGACAGTCTCCTGTATCAACAATAACCTAATATAGAGAAGCAATCTTTTTTTTTTTTTTTACATATCTCTTTGGGTCGTTTTTCCTTAACACGACATACCTTGCACATCTTGGGCAGCCACTAAATCCCACTTCCACCTTTGTACGGAAACATACCACTTGTAATCCCATCATCGCACGCTGCCTCTAGATTCTGCAACCTCTCAATTTTGCTGCTTAAGTTCTTAACGCCTGGTTCCATAATTATTCTCAAAATTACGATAGCGTCTTCCTGCCTTGCTTCATGCAGCTTAGCTCCTCTCCTTTCCCCAAATGTAAAGTAGCCCCTCCATCACAACAGGGCAATTCGTTTTGTACTGATTTGCAAATAATTATGCTATTTTCTTTTTTCCAATTCTCGCAGTGAAGAAGAAAAATAAGAATTGGAAATTTTGGTATAAAATTATCTTTACACATCACTAACCTATTATATCATTTCTGGGATAAATTTCCTAACTCATCCGGAATGTGGTATACCACTGCTTAAGACTTAGTGATCCGTATTTGTGAAAATACACACACTGCAATTTCTGAAGCTTTTGTAGAGGCACAATACATTTCAGCAAAAGACTAATCAAGAAACTCTAATATTTGCACGAAGTAATGATTTCATAACACTGACATTGCCTGGGAAAGGTGTTCTTAAATGAATACTTTCTAAATAAGTGAAAATTATTAGGTAAAATAATTTTATGTCTTAAAATGATGATATATTTTTCTTTTTGGAATGTCCATGAATGCCTGATAACACAACACTTTTTCTAATTTAATGGAATACAATTCAGAAACACTTTAAGGAATAAACTCCAAGACATCTTAATACAACCAAAGGTGATATGACAGGTAAACCTCAGAGAATATTATATGCTTAATAATTCACGCTGTCTGTAATGAAACTAACCGTTTCTCTAAAGGAAAAGTTTTTGTGAAAAAGAAGCTAAATGTACGATGCAGTCTCTGCATGAATTAGATTCCCGCCACTTTCAGATCAGCACAACACAGATGAATGACAGGCTCAGGGGCGTCTGATTTTTCTTAAATAATAAATCTGTTTCGCCTTTCGTCTTTCACGTTGTGACAGAGACGAAACTTTCCCGGAAACAGTTTGCCAAATGCAGTATAACTCAGGCAGAGTTTCCTTTGAAGTGCTGCTGTTTTCACGGAGTTTCTAAAGGTTTATTTTGTCAAGGCTGATTTTGTTGTAGAAATGAAGGTTGGTGAATGTTATATGTATATAAATATTGGATATGCAGCCAGATATTCATATTAGGTACAATTGTTTGAACATTCTTACGAAAAAATTAAGAAGGATTATCTATGACATGTGTCTCATTAATAGTGAAGATGAATTCCTCAAGCATATTCCGCTAAGCAAATTTTCAATAAATTTAAATCAATTTAAATAAATAAAATAATTATAATAACACACACATATATATACATAAATATACACACATATATATATATATATATATAATATATAATATATATATATATATATATATATATATATATATATAATATATATATATATATATATATATATATATATATATATATATATATATATATATATATATATATATATATATATATATATATATATATATTATTTTCACGTGTCAGTTTATGAATATCATGCACTAATGTTCGAAATCACAAATTTGAAACCCTGTAATGGTAGATGTGATTATTATTATTATTATTATTATTATTATTATTATTATTATTATTATTATTATTATTATTATTATTATTATTATTATTATTAGCACGCACCTTATTGTTCCCAATGAAGAGAAGTCCAATAAGGAAAATAAAAAAAATCTTCTACAAAATAAATGCAGCTGAAGCAGCAATAATATTCAATAGAACCTGTTTAAAAGAGGGTTTGCTGACAAAAAATTGAAGCAGCAATTGTTCAATTATTATTATTATTATTATTATTATTATTATTATTATTATTATTATTATTATTATTATTATTATACAAGACAACTTGCAAAACTATCTGTAAAAGCAGAGTACTGCACATCCAAAGTCACAAGAGGGAAGGCAGCAACGAACAGGGAAAACTTACGGAGATAAAGACGAAGCAATATTATGGAAATATCGAAGGAAAACAAAGAGAATAAATCATCATAAAAGTAAACGACATTCATGGAAACATTCTCCATGAACAGAAATATACTGAGACCAGTTTGAGCCTCTGCGAAGCAAACGACTCATTTAAACGGGACAAAAATTCTGATGACGGTGATGTATTGGAAGATCGCCAGGGAAAGTGCGACACCTTTATGATTAACTGCAAACCTATGACTAAATAATGGCTAATATATTCTGGGAAGATGCAAATGATACTCATAGTTATGAAAGAAAATTATAACTCCTCCTCTTTAAGCTAAACCAAAAACAATGCAAGAGTTTCTTTCAAGTCTGAAAAAAAATTTTACCTTCAATTAACCAATGTCCTTGAAAAACAGGTAAAGGTTAGAAACGACTAAAAGAATGTTTCCAAATTGCGAAAGATCAGAGACCTGTGCCTATCATAGTGCACGGGGCCTGGGGAAAAGAGGTTAATTTTTTTTTACCTTGCGGTTAACCTAACACTTTGACTTATTCGTCAAGGTTAAAAAGTATTTTAGGAAAAGAAACACCAGACAAGATTCTTACCAGCAAGCTTCGCCAAAATCTGAAGAGAGAGAAAGAGAGAAAAAAGAGATCAACAGTAAATGAAAAATCATCCATGTGAATGTAATACACATTTTCCTCAGTAAATATCATCCGTTTTTTTTTTCTGTGCGAACATGAAAGACTTATATTCCATTCCGAGCACTAACATTCCATTCCGAACACTAGAGGAATTACAAACTTAGCTCGAAGTTTTGGCGGAGCCACTTAAGAAAATTGCTACAAACTTTACACTACAGACAATGCGACAGTTGCATTAATTTGTCGGAAGTTTTAAAGTATGGGAAAAAATTCTGGGAATTTGCACGATTGGTACAGATATTTTATGTTATGCTTTCTTACGTCTACTGCAACTGTTATAAATATATCTCATATATTTTACATAGTCACTACCAAAAACACACAAGCAGAAGACAATAAAATCTCCTACAGTGACGCTGATCTATTTTAATATTTATCAATATATATCTAAATTCTACAGACAGGGCTAGGAATCAACTATAAACATTACTTTCATTCTCACTGAATGGTTGGAGGCACTGTATCCTCAAACCAAGTAAAAATAATGTTTATAGAACAACCAGCAGGTTGAAATGCGTTAAGTCAGAATTAGCAGTCGCCTTTTAAAGGCCAGCAGGCGTGAAATTCAACCCCTAGAAGAAGAATATGAGGTTGAGAACTCTTGAGAGCTCCCCAAATATATGAGAGAGATAAACCGATGCAAAGTGACAACCTCGGTATAACGTATAACTTGTACATTTTGAGAGCTCACGCACATCTTTAGAACTTGATATAGCCAAACCCATTATGTGCTTAATCTAAAAGGATATCATTTGCTTTTAATCTATAAAGATCAAACACGTGGTTTCGAATTCCCAAAGTCCAAAAAATCAGTCTTAGAAACAAAAATGTACTGAGGGAAAAGAAATGCTGAACGAAATTGTGCCGTGTCCATCCTGGGAAACTCTCCGGATAATCAACTTATTTACATACTGTAGGCTTCTTTACCGCAGAAGACATCCTGCAAGACCAAGACATTTCTTTGTTGTATGCCTGCAAGATGTAAACTTGCCAGTGAGTGTCTAAGAAGGGCGCTTATATCCAGAATTGAAATGAGGAAGTGCGATTTTATTGACTACCCAGCAAAATCGTTTAGCATCTTAACCACGACACTGAACATTTCACCCAAAATGTTGAATGTTTAACACTTTTTTTGCCATATGTTTCGACACTGCGCTTATATAGTTGCGTGTATTGGATGTTATCTCAACAACGCCTTATACAACGTAAAGCGCAAGCAAATTCCTTTTAATTAAAATTGCCTTTTCAATCAATAAATAAGGCATTTTGTATTTAATTTTATTGCAAGAGACATAACATTTTACTTGATGCCCTGCTCGTGCGGTTGGCCGTTTAATGCTAAACTCTGTCCTTTGAGGAAGCGATTTACGAGCATAATTATCTCGTAACTACTTTTATTTATCCCTGTGTAAACAGGCCTCCCGGAGTGTCAATGCGGGCTTGAAACGGGTCACGGACGTGACCTCCCTTCGATGACGCAATCGTCGTCTGACTTTGATGAAATAATGAGAGGGACTCAAACATTATCCTGTCTTAATGCTTACGATACACTACGGCTCAATAAACTTGGTTGATTTAATGAACCAACTACAAATTCTTGTGCCTTCTGTTCGAGCAGCATTGTATTCTTTCATATGGAAATAAATAGATGAAAGCTTTCACTATGGCTATTGATAAAATGTAAGGTGTTGTTATTAATTTTACGGTGTTAGAATGGTTGTTCGCACATACACAATCACACACTCTATACACACACACATATATATATATATATATATATATATATATATATATATATATATATATATATATATATATATATATATATATATATATATATATATATATATATATATATATATATATTATATATATATATATATATATATATATATATATATATATATATTATATATATATATATATATATATATATATAAAACTTGGAATATTCATATGTATAATAGCCACAAAAACATACTAATATAGAATTCACTGTAAATTAGAAATGGCTTCAGTCCCAAGGACTGAAAAAGAATAATGGCACTTTTTCATGATTGGAGTAGGCTTTGGGTTATGAAGCTTAACCCTTCTAACTCAAAGTATGATCGTCGATCCAGAAAACTTTTTGCCTTTACATCCTTATTTACGTTTTAATGGCACGGTTTTCAGTATGACTTTTAAATATAAATTGACTTTTGGGAAGCACATACGTAACATGCTTCCACTGCTCCTTAAAAGTTTGTTATCTTGCGGAAATGTTTAGAGGGTTTCGTGATCAGGCTAAGATCTAAGTGCTTTACCTCTAGTCTTCTTACTTGTTTGGAGTATTGTTCTCCAGTGTGGTCTTCCGGAGCTGGTACTTATCTCAAACTCTTGGAGAGTCATGACATCAGTCAAGTGTATTTTTCCAGATCTTAATACTCACTTGTGAAAAAGATGTGAAGTGAGTTTATTATGTTTGTTACAAGAAATTTCCTACAACGCTCTTCTTTACCTAACCTAGTTGTTTTTTGCTT
>NC_089747.1:55446475-55468975 GCF_040412425.1 Macrobrachium rosenbergii
GGTTACAAAGGGGAGAACTCAAGAAGGAAACAAGGAATGCTAACAGCTGCACAAGATCAGGCCCTAAAAACAGATATGTCCAAAGAACAACATATGGAAATAACATCTCACCCATATGCAGGAAGTGCAATATAAAAGACGAGACCATAAACCAAATAGCAAGTGAATGTCCGGCGCTTGCACAGAACCAGTACGAAAAGGGGCATGATTCAGTAGCAAAAAACGATCAAGCAAAGATCCTCCGGGACTATGGTACGAGAGCAGATAGAGTGATGCGTGCCCAATAGACCAGACTTGACGCTGACTGACATAATCACAAAGAAAGTATCACTCACTGATGTCGCAGTACCATGGGACACCAGCGTAGATGAGAAAGAAAGAGATAAAAATTATTTGTATCAAGACCCGAAAACAGAAATAAGGATATGGAATATGCCAGTGGCAAATTGTATCCAGTGGCAAATTGTATCCATAATCATAGGAACACTAGGCACGATCCCAACATCCCTGAAAAGGAACCTAGAAAAACTAGATGCCGAAGTAGCTTCAGGACTCATGCTATTAGAAACAGCGCATATAGTGAGAAAAGAGATGGACTCCTAAGAGGCAGGGTGCAACCGGGAACAACACACTACAAATACCACCCAGTCGAATAGGATGACTGAGACAGACAAAAAAAAGTACAAAATAATAATAATAATAATAATAATAATAATAATAATAATAATAATAATAATAATAATAATAATAATAATAATTATAATAATAATAATAATAATAATAATAATAATAATAATAATCATAATAATAATAATAATAATATACTAATAATAATACAAATTATTATTATTATTATTATTATTATTATTATTATTATTATTATTATTATTATTATTATTATCAAATACTTAAGTTTGTCATTAGAGTTCGTATTTATAGAATTAGCGATATATCTATATACATACATATATATATATATATATATATATATATATATATATATATATATATATATATATATATATATATATATATATATATATATACACACACACACACACACACACATATATATATATATATATATATATATATATATATATATATATATATATATATATATATTATAAAAGTGTGTGTACATAATAATTAGCTATTATTTCCAGCACTTATCTACTATTCTACTTCGCTGACTATTTTCGTCTATATTGGATCTTTGAAGTTCAGTAACTAAATATATTATATAATAATCTACCTAATTAAGCCTCAAGTTACTGAACTTTGGTGCTTAATGGGGAAAGTTTTTAATTAATGATCAGTTTACAGGAACAATTTGGTTTTTACTCTCTAGGCCAAAGTCAGAGTAAAGGATAAACATTAACAACCTATCTCAACTTTCTCTCTCTCTGAGAGAGAGAGAGAGAGAGAGAGAGAGAGAGAGAGAGAGAGAGAGAGAGAGAGAGAGAGGTTAGCAAGGGATGCAAAAAAAAAAAAAAAACTGGCAAAAGTAATTTTACTCAAGCACGCGCGCGCGTGCACACACAATTTATAAGAGAGTGAAATGTATCTTTTTTTTTCCCTCGTTACTCAACAAAATATTCTTGTTTATTGGCCATTTAATTCTGAATCATTTTGCCATTCCCAAAGAAATAGAAAACAGTACTTGGCTTGGGTTCAACCATCTAACGTGAAGAAGAAGCTTATCATACTCTCTAATTAATAATATAGGAAGCCGACAGAATCCCAACCAATATGTTTAGCGATAGAGTTGCATTTCAGCTCATATAAACTGTCTGGGAATTGGTGAACTCATGATGAATAATGAGACCAATGTTTCCGTCCGTAATTCAGGATACGATAGAATAATGTGCTCATGAATGTAATTTGCAACTTTTCATGCTCTACAAATCCCAGCGTGGTAGGTTACTTGCGTTCATTTCTACATAAAAAGTAGTCCGCTTACAATGATTTCAAATACTGAACGTGCATTTAATCTTTGTTATTATACAATGTGTACCCAGGTCATTTAATAAAGTAGAATTATAGCTCGTGGAGTTTTGATATATATAACTTTAGCTAAGATCAGTTTAGAGGTTTAAAAGCTGTAATATTAATACACGAAAAAGACATTAAGTTGCAAATAAAATGTGTCTATCCATGTATCAGGAATCAAAAAAGCAAAATATTTTTCACAATCAAAAATGCTATGATCATCCCCAAGATCTGCAGAAGAGGATAATGATATCTTGTCATCACAACACTTATTCCAGGGGCGTATGTGATCACGGAATAAGATGAAAGGATTCCGAAGTAATTATTTGTCAAAGGAGAAGTCAACGAGGCTGGATCTTGCTTG
Organism: Macrobrachium rosenbergii; assembly: GCF_040412425.1. Classification (NCBI taxonomy): domain Eukaryota; kingdom Metazoa; phylum Arthropoda; class Malacostraca; order Decapoda; family Palaemonidae; genus Macrobrachium; species Macrobrachium rosenbergii. Next base: position 55,448,832 of record NC_089747.1, read on the forward strand.
ACTTAGAAAATAATAATTTCTGGAATACATCCACTTTCGTATATACAGTGTGTATATATACTTGTACATACATATATATATTTGTATATATATAAATATATATACATATATATATATATATATATATATATATATATATATATATATATATATATATATATATATATATATATATATATATATATATATAAATTTCTGACTCACGTCGGGATCAGAACCCAGGTCTCTCAGGTGGAAAGCAAGAGCGTTATCCACTAGGCCATACAAGTCTAAAAGAAGTTGGAACCTGAGAGCAACTGCACCCAAGGAATTACCTGGGCAAGCTAACTGCTTGCATACCAGCGAGTTTTCCCCAACTTCCCGACTCAGCAATGACCCAATAGACATCATTTCATTCGAATTATCCCTTCTGAGTGAATAAGATAGAAATCATCAACACACAATCACGTGTGGAACAGAAATAAATTTCTGACTCACGTCGGGATCGAACCCAGGTCTCTCAGGTGGAAAGCAAGGGCGTTATCCACTAGGCCATACAAGTCTAAAAGAAGTTGGAACCTGAGAGCAACTGCACCCAAGGAATTACCTGGGCAAGCTAACTGCTTGCATACCAGCGAGTTTTCCCAACTTCCCGACTCAGCAATGACCCAATAGACATCATTTCATTCGAATTATCCCTTCTGAGTGAATAAGATAGAAATCATCAACACACAATCACGTGTGGAACAGAAATAAATTTCTGACTCACGTCGGGATCGAACCCAGGTCTCTCAGGTGGAAAGCAAGGGCGTTATCCACCAGGCCATACAAGTCTAAAAGAAGTTGGAACCTGAGAGCAACTGCACCCAAGGAATTACCTGGGCAAGCTAACTGCTTGCATACCAGCGAGTTTTCCCCAACTTCCCGACTCAGCAATGACCCAATAGACATCATTTCATTCGAATTATCCCTTCTGAGTGAATAAGATAGAAATCATCAACACACAATCACGTGTGGAACAGAAATAAATTTCTGACTCATGTCGGGATCGAACCCAGGTCTCTCAGGTGGAAAGCAAGGGCGTTATCCACTAGGCCATACAAGTCTAAAAGAAGTTGGAACCTGAGAGCAACTGCACCCAAGGAATTACCTGGGCAAGCTAACTGCTTGCATACCAGCGAGTTTTCCCCAACTTCCCGACTCAGCAATGACCCAATAGACATCATTTCATTCGAATTATCCCTTCTGAGTGAATAAGATAGAAATCATCAACACACAATCACGTGTGGAACAGAAATAAATTTCTGACTCACGTCGGGATCGAACCCAGGTCTCTCAGGTGGAAAGCAAGGGCGTTATCCACTAGGCCATACAAGTCTAAAAGAAGTTGGAACCTGAGAGCAACTGCACCCAAGGAATTACCTGGGCAAGCTTAACTGCTTGCATACCAGCGAGTTTTCCCAACTTCCCGACTCAGCAATGACCCAATAGACATCATTTCATTCGAATTATCCCTTCTGAGTGAATAAGATAGAAATCATCAACACACAATCACGTGTGGAACAGAAATAAATTTCTGACTCACGTCGGGATCGAACCCAGGTCTCTCAGGTGGAAAGCAAGGGCGTTATCCACAGGCCATACAAGTCTAAAGAAGTTGGAACCTGAGAGCAACTGCACCCAAGGAATTACCTGGGCAAGCTAACTGCTTGCATACCAGCGAGTTTTCCCCAACTTCCCGACTCAGCAATGACCCAATAGACATCATTTCATTGAATTATCCCTTCTGAGTGAATAAGATAGAAATCATCAACACACAATCACGTGTGGAACAGAAATAAATTTCTGACTCACGTCGGGATCGAACCCAGGTCTCTCAGGTGGAAAGCAAGGGCGTTATCCACTAGGCCATACAAGTCTAAAAGAAGTTGGAACCTGAGAGCAACTGCACCCAAGGAATTACCTGGGCAAGCTAACTGCTTGCATACCAGCGAGTTTTCCCCAACTTCCCGACTCAGCAATGACCCAATAGACATCATTTCATTCGAATTATCCCTTCTGAGTGAATAAGATAGAAATCATCAACACACAATCACGTGTGGAACAGAAATAAATTTCTGACTCACGTCGGGATCGAACCCAGGTCTCTCAGGTGGAAAGCAAGGGCGTTATCCACTAGGCCATACAAGTCTAAAAGAAGTTGGAACCTGAGAGCAACTGCACCCAAGGAATTACCTGGGCAAGCTAACTGCTTGCATACCAGCGAGTTTTCCCCAACTTCCCGACTCAGCAATGACCCAATAGACATCATTTCATTCGAATTATCCCTTCTGAGTGAATAAGATAGAAATCATCAACACACAATCACGTGTGGAACAGAAATAAATTTCTGACTCACGTCGGGATCGAACCCAGGTCTCTCAGGTGGAAAGCAAGGGCGTTATCCACTGAGGCCATACAAGTCTAAAGAAGTTGGAACCTGAGAGCAACTGCACTCCAAGGAATTACCTGGGCAAGCTAACTGCTTGCATACCAGCGAGTTTTCCCCAACTTCCCGACTCAGCAATGACCCAATAGACATCATTTCATTGAATTATCCTTCTGAGTGAATAAGATAGAAATCATCAACACACAATCACGTGTGGAACAGAAATAAATTTCTGACTCACGTCGGGATCGAACCAGGTCTCTCAGGTGGAAAGCAAGGGCGTTATCCACTGGGCCATACAAGTCTAAAAGAAGTTGGAACCTGAGAGCAACTGCACCCAGGAATTACCTGGGCAAGCTAACTGCTTGCATACCAGCGAGTTTTCCCCAACTTCCCGACTCAGCAATGACCCAATAGACATCATTTCATTGAATTATCCCTTCTGAGTGAATAAGATAGAAATCATCAACACACAATCACGTGTGGAACAGAAATAAATTTCTGACTCACGTCGGGATCGAACCCAGGTCTCTCAGGTGGAAAGCAAGGGCGTTATCCACTAGGCCATACAAGTCTAAAAGAAGTTGGAACCTGAGAGCAACTGCACCAAGGAATTACCTGGGCAAGCTAACTGCTTGCATACCAGCGAGTTTTCCCCAACTTCCCGACTCAGCAATGACCCAATAGACATCATTTCATTCGAATTATCCCAGGTAATTCCTTGGGTGCAGTTGCTCTCAGGTTCCAACTTCTTTTAGACTTGTATGGCCTAGTGGATAACGCCCTTGCTTTCCACCTGAGAGACCTGGGTTCGATCCCGACGTGAGTCAGAAATTTATTTCTGTTCCACACGTGATTGTGTGGTGATGATTTCTATCTTATTCACTCCAGAAGGGATAATTCAAATGAAATGATGTCTATTGGGTCATTGCTGAGTCGGGAAGTTGGGGAAAACTCGCTGGTATGCAAGCAGTTAGCTTGCCCAGGTAATTCCTTCCAGGTGCAGTTGCTCTCAGGTTCCAACTTCTTTTAGACTTGTATGGCCCAGTGGATAATGCCCTTGCTTTCCACCTGAGAGACCTGGGTTCGATCCCGACGTGAGTCAGAAATTTATTTCTGTTCCACACGTGATTGTGTGTTGATGATTTCTATCTTATTCACTCAGAAGGGATAATTCGAATGAAATGATGTCTATTGGGTCATTGCTGAGTCGGGAAGTTGGGGAAAACTCGCTGGTATGCAAGCAGTTAGCTTGCCCAGGTAATTCCTTGGGTGCAGTTGCTCTCAGGTTCCAACTTCTTTTAGACTTGTATGGCCTAGTGGATAACGCCCTTGCTTTCCACCTGAGAGACCTGGGTTCGATCCCGACGTGAGTCAGAAATTTATTTCTGTTCCACACGTGATTGTGTGTTGATGATTTCTATCTTATTCACTCAGAAGGGATAATTGAATGAAATGATGTCTATTGGGTCATTGCTGAGTCGGGAAGTTGGGGAAAACTCGCTGGTATGCAAGCAGTTAGCTTGCCCAGGTAATTCCTTGCAGTGCAGTTGCTCTCAGGTTCCAACTTCTTTTAGACTTGTATGGCCCTAGTGGATAACGCCCTTGCTTTCCACCTGAGAGACCTGGGTTCGATCCCGACGAGTCAGAAATTTATTTCTGTTCCACACGTGATTGTGTGTTGATGATTTCTATCTTATTCACTCAGAAGGGATAATTGAATGAAATGATGTCTATTGGGTCATTGCTGAGTCGGGAAGTTGGGGAAAACTCGCTGGTATGCAAGCAGTTAGCTTGCCCAGGTAATTCTTGGGTGCAGTTGCTCTCAGGTTCCAACTTCTTTTAGACTTGTATGGCCTAGTGGATAACGCCCTTGCTTTCCACCTGAGAGACCTGGGTTCGATCCCGACGTGAGTCAGAAATTTATTTCTCTTCCACACGTGATTGTGTGTTGATGATTTCTATATATATATATATATATATATATATATATATATATATATATATATATATATATATATATATATATATAACTACATATATATATGATGATTATAATCAATTTTTGTACGTGATTCATTTATCACACATTACCACAGGTGAAAAATAAGAGAAGGGTGTAGGTCCTGACCGGTTTAGACTTTATTTTCAAAAAAAAAAAAAAAAAAAAAAAAAAAAATATATATATATATATATATATATATATATATATATATATATATATATATATATATATATATATATATATATATATATATATATAAAGACACATAGCCTACACACACACACACACACACACACATATATATATATATATATATATATATATATATATATATATATATATATATATATATATATATATATATCAGAAGACTTTATTTAAAACTTTTTACAGTTTCATCTATTACTTACATATTAGAAAATTATAATTTGTTAACATTTCTTATTCTGGTAATTTCATTGTGGAAGGAATCCCAGTCATTGCAAACCTTATACCCTTTTAGCGATGTGCTGAACATTTTCTAGCTTTATATCTATACATAAAAGTACATATATACTGTATAGGTGTTCCGTTGTATTAACCATTGACAGTTACCCATTCTTTGACTTGTTACATGGTAACAATAATTCCATGACATTGTGATATTTTAACCACTTTAATACCTCTACGAACCTCGAGTAGTGAAAAGAACCAATATAAAAATAGTTAAAGTTCGCTGTCATCTATCGTTCAACGAAACCTGCATAATAAACAAACTGAAGCTTACATACACACACACACACACATATATATATATATATATATATATATATATGTGTGTGTGTGTGTGTGTGTGTGTGTGCGTGTGGGTGTGTGTATTTACGTATTTAGCAGACGGTAATTATCATGAAAGTTAAAGTAAAGTCAGCTGCCAATGTTTGAGTTAATAAGAAAATCTGAAATAAAATCAGCCCATAATAATTCCTTAGCATAATACATAGACATTTTTTCTATTTGTTCTTTTTCATTATATATTACCTCTATCTTTTATAGCTTCAGCGAATTGTAATAGGTCCTATATTTTTCATTTAGCCTTCAAATCTATTCAGCGTTATCACACAAGAAAAAACTGCACTGGGAAAAAGAGAACAAAGGGTGTTAGAGAGAGGAAAATATAACTAACCTGTAAGCGTTTCATATCTTGGTAATGAAAGTTTCTTTTGTAAGAATAATTATTTGTTTTAACTTGTTTATCCCTGCTTCTAGCGAACGAGACAATTCACTATTATCTCAGTCAAGTTTTTTTTTTTATTATTTGAGTTTTTGCCAAGTTCTCGCTTCTGCTTTTGGGTTTATCATTCATATACTAGATTTATATACACACACACACACACACATATATATATATATATATATATATATATATATATATATATATATATATATATATATATATATATATATATATATATGTGTGTGTGTGTGTGTGTGTGTGTGTGTGTGTATGTATGTATGTATATTAAAGGTATATCATTTCTACAGTCAAAAATATCATAAATTAATTACTAGAGACATCCAGAATGGAATCCTTCATACTCTTTTATGCACCTTTTAATCTAAACTAGTCTATAGCCTTGTTTAATCAAATATGAAATCGAGGATATGATTCTTGCGGATATTAAGGACTAATTAAATGTAAACTTTATTGATGAATAACAAAATTAAGAAATTAAGTCAAAGAGCAAAATGCCTCATTAAGAGGAAAACTTTGCCTTTACATGTCTGATTAAACAAACTCCAGAACTTTACAAAGCCACGAAACGCTTTAAGATGTAACGTTGATCGTTTAAACATCTCAAGAAAAATTGTTGAAAATAAACAGTTAAAAAGTTTCAGGTGATCTCGACGGGACATTTTTCTTTAGAACTGTCAAATTTCGCCGAAAGTGAACGAGGTTCTTGAAAGCTTTTCGTGGTCTGGCCTTCCTTTCCCTTGATACACAATAGGCGGCTTATGTGACTGAAGTACAAGATAACGCTTAATGGGGAATTCTTTTGCGGACAAATAACGATGAATGTAAATTCATTGAAATATAAAAATATCATGCAGACATGTATACTTATGCATGTATACCGTTATGCCTCAGGTTCTTTCAAAGGCCTTCCTTATTACGGAATTTTTCACTCACTCGTATTTTACCTCTTTGCCACCTTACTAAAAATACTTTGCTTATCGATAAAGCTTAATTAGTGTCAGAGCAACTAGAAAAATAGCCATCACTAAATATTTAAAATGAGAATTATGAAATTAACATATATGAAAGTTTAACCATTCAAAAATACTACAATAACCCAATAGTAACACCTTAATACAACAATAACATAAATAACACCTTCTGCACACTCTTATAGTAATGTTGTGGCAACAAGCTGTGGAATACGATAATGAGCAATATCTCGAGTACTTAAAACGTTTCCTGCATTTCTAACTCTGCCAGGTTTTGACTTCCGATGTTCCACCTAACAAAAGGACGCCAACTCAAACTCAAAAGTGGGGGAAATGAAACTTACATTGAAAACAACAAAGAGCGCTCCTGTCACCACACGTCTTACTAAGAAGCTTTATCACAAAAACTTTGGAATTACAGTTATCACAAATTATAATTATGAATACATTCACAAATAAATTATACACTATAATACACACGCACACACACATACTGAATGCGTGAGGATATGAGTGTGTGAAATACTAATGAAGTCAGAAAAATTGGAAATATTTATTGGCAAAATATGTATTTCCTGCATATGAAAGAAATATACAATTTTCATGATAAATTCAAGGTTATAAATGCAAAAATAGCTTACCAAATTCCAAAAACAAACAAACGCTTTATCTATATACATTTTAATTTGCTCATCCAAACCCAACCCCCACAAAAAAAGTCCAAGGAAATAAAGACTCGTTTAATAAAAAAAAAAGTAAAAAAAAGTCAATTTATATACGACCGAGTGGGACACGTCATTCTTACTTACTTCCTTTCTGCTTCTTCTCGTCGAAACGAATTGTGATTCTGGAGCAAGGGAGAACAAATTGCCTCTGGTCCGTCATGCTTCAGTCATTCACACCAAAAATACCAAGATATGTTTGACGTCGGTTGCTCGTATATCTCACGAATGTCGTTGCCAAGAATGGTCAGAATTTTCTTTTGTTTTAACACTGTCAGGGTCTATCGTCGTCCAGTCAGTCTGGCAATACAGTATTGAACTTTGGCCGGCGATTGCGTTAATCTTTAAGTTCCACATTCATTCTGTCTCCAGTCATTTAACTCTATATCATCATCTCGTCGTACAACTGATTTTTTTTCTTTTTTTACTCGGGTTATGTATTCGCAATGTATAGTAAGTTGGATATTAAAAAAATTGTCTTGTGGTTACTTACTTGAATGGTGCATAAAGACAAGTAAACAGCATTTATGCAATACTGACACAGTATTCTCAATATGCTTCTCCACGTTTATGGGTGACTTCACATTTCATCTTCCAAAAACATCGCAGATACACAAATAATCATACAGAATATCATTCACAAAACGAAAACACTTCATTAGAGTCATGTGAAAAATATTTAGACACAGCTCATTTAAGAAAAGACAGATATGTTTCATCAACAGAAAAATGAATTCCAAAATTCTAGTGGATATATCTCTAGAGACGTTTAATATTGTTATAAAAATGAACATGACAGATATAACAGATACATTATTCTAAGCTTTATATAAATATATATATATATATATATATATATATATATATATATATATATATATATATATATATATATATATATATATATATATATACTGTATATATATATATACAGTATATATACATATATATATATATGTATATATATATAATGTATATATATGTGTATGTGTGTGTTTGTACGCAGAAATGTGTTGTGCGTGTGTGTATTTTTATGTTAAGAAAGAACAAAAAATCAAAACCGCATTACTTTATTGTTGCCCCCAACAAAAATTTATGTATTGATCCGTTATCATATCTGTATGCGGACTGCATCCTTGAAAACATAAAAGACAAAAAGGAGACGATGAGAGAGAGAGAGAGAGAGAGAGAGAGAGAGAGAGAGAGAGAGAGAGAGAGAGAGAGAGAGAGAGAGAGAGAGAGAGGAAGGAAACGGCAAATTGTTGGTACAAAAATAAACAAACCGACTTTTCTGTCTTTCTTCTTCGCTCTAAGAGAAGAGGTGGCATTTTGTGTGGTGTGTGAGGAACCTCAGTTGACTTTTTCTTTTTTGGCCGAAAAAGTCGACCCATTATTCACATTTCAATAATGTATACTTCCGTTGAAAGGGAAGGCTACCTTGAGTGAAATGGAGACCATATGAAAATCACCTTTCTGTAGAGTGTTTTATATAAATATATATATTTTCTTGGTATAAGTCTCCTTTTCTTTGATGAATAATAACCTTGGAAGAATGCCGATTTAAAAGGAAAACACATTAACATACAAGTTGAAAAATGGGAAACCCAAGTATAAGTTTTTTGAGATCGTTTTATATTAAAGTCTCGGCGTTTCTTTTGAACTGACATAAGTAAAATATTTTTACGGGTGGACTGATTTACTTCACCAACTGCATGAGAAGCAAAGACAAGTTTAATTATGCTGAACTCTCCTGGGTGAAATAAACAACCTGTAGTGAATAATCTACTCAATTTTGCGTTTTCTCATAGTGCTTATAAAAATAACGGTCGTTGAATATTTAACTAGTTTAGATTAATTTGGTTCTAACAGCACAAATTTACAAAAGTCGTATATAGAAATTTTCAAGGGCGGCACTGAAATGATGAGATCAGAGAAAAGCAGATTGCGTCCTAAAGGAGAGAATATCGATAATATATATAAAAAATTGCATATTAATGGGGTATGCTACTTAAACTGACAGTGAAGTTCTGCGTCAAAAGGTAACGATGACGTATAAATAATGTTTGATAACATCCTCACACTGAAAACACCAGGTGGAAAAAGTGCAAGAGTAATGTTAATAGCATGAAAGTTGAGGCTATTATAACAGAGATGCTCTCGCCAACGTTACGCACATCTGATGTGAATTTGCTTTCTGTCCTGACGTCAAGATCTGTTCTCCAGCAAACGTTATGCATGCGTTAGGAAATTACATCATTTCTTCAAGTGGTCATGTTGCTATTATTTCATTTTTGGAGGGGCTGGGAATTGTTTATGTGAATACGTGGGTTATCGATCCTAACTCTCTTCATGACAGGGTAACCTGGTGGTACCACCCCCGAGTCACAAGTGGACGGCCCGCGTTCGAATACTGAACCGGACGAGAAGCGAGAGGTAGGCTCCTTCCTAAACATCCAGTATACCTTTGATCACCTAAGATGGTTGTTACACAACTACATTCGGTCACAGCTATGGTGGCGGAAGAGAAAATCTGCGATTCAACGGTAATTGAGGATTCTTTGCTCTGTCAAAATGTATATAGTATCCAAACGAGCTAAGGCTCACCCCACTAGAGTGGAACCATTTATTTTATATTAACTTCTTGAATAAAATGTTGAATATTACTATCTTTCTCTCTATGTATGTGTGTGTCTTTGATTTTGTATGAAAATATCAAGTAAATGAATGGTTGGAGGTCTGGATGAAGTAATCCTCAACTCACTATAGTCAAATTATTCATTTGTTTTCTTCCCCCTCCCCCCTGTCTCTGTATATGTTTGTCTATGAGTTTATATGGAAATGCCAAGGAAATAAAAAGTTGGGGTGCCTTTATGAAGTAATCCACACTTCATTATTATGAAACCATTCATATGATCTTCCCCCTCCTATCTCTCTCTCTCCGTATGTGTGTCTTGAGCTTATATGGAAATTCCAAGGAAATAAATGGTTGGAGGGCCTGAACTAGGTAATCCTTACCTCACTAGGGTGAAACCACTCATATGGTCTACCTCGCCCGTCCCCCCCTTCTCTCTCTCTCTCTCTCTCTCTTTGTGCGTATGTGGATATACCAAGGAAAGAACTGCTTGTAATGACTTTCCTGAAAATTGTCAGACTTAACCAATTTCCAGTTCAATAGAATCCAACGGTAAAAGTCCCAAAGTTCCTCGAGTACTTATGTTGCAGGTGTGAACATACTGTAAAGGCGTAAAAACAATGGTGACCTTCTGTCCAACTCTGTCAGCAGTCTGGTATGATAGTTAGTTGCCTTCTGTGTGAACGAGCTCTGAGTTCCACAAGACTCAGATTTTCCTTTTAAACCTACTTGCGCGCCCACGAGCGTGTGTCTGTGTACAGTATGTGTTTATTTTTTAAATATCACGCTGATTGATTTTCCTGACTAGCAATTAAATATTCCGATTCCAATTGCAATGCTAAGTTTTCCTTGCAGTTTTCTAGTTCCTTTGCATTACTGCATCTCTGTCCAAGTATGGAAACAAGTAAATATATTCACGGTTTCTTGTACCGACAGATATCAGTTTAGGGTTATTATTATTCATCGAGACTTTACATCTTAGCAGTGACATCATCTAAAGCAGGGGTGTGCAACCTTTTTTCCCAAAGGGCCACTAGTCACGACTCTGTTGGTATGGAGGGCCACATAACCTTACTATTTCATGTTATTTACTACGGTCGAAGACATATTATGAGAGATTATACTGATAAAGGCAGGAAATAATTTTGTTACTGATTTTATTTATATTGGGATCACAAAAATAAGAATTCCCCTGAAACAAATGCATTTTTCCTTACTATAAATTAGCAAATGAAAGGCTACCGTACCTTATTATTATAATGTACAAACATAAATAATTAGTTATTGTTGGTTGACTGGGATCATTAACAAGAATTATTATAAAAACAGACATTTCCTGAGCATTAATTTGCAAATGAAAGGCTACCCTAGTGAGATGGTTGATGTTGCATTTGGGACACCAACTCATCAATATCAGGCTGTATGGATGATGTGGCTACACGCAGGGTACTTTCCAAATGTTCATCAGTAAGTGAAGATCTATACTTGTTTTTAACCAGATTCATTTTTTGAAAAGAGCTGCTCACATACATATGTGCTACCAAACACTGCCATCATTTTCCTTGCATGAGCAGAGAGTTTTGGATACACTGTTACTGATACATGCTTCTTATAAAACTGGTATACTGAACTATCATCAAACTTCTTTTTAGCTCATCATTGCATTGTAGTCCGATTATTTCCATTTGCATATCCTCAGGAATTGCTGTCACATCCACAGAAAAAGGAGAAGCAAAGACTTCAATGGCTTGTGAATGTTTCTTGAGGTCACCAAATCTTTCTGAAAATTCCTCTCGTAAGACTGCCAACTTGTCACCATACTTATGATACTGAAGGTTGCTAGTGTCATGGTTTTTCAGTGTAGGAAAGTGGGCTGGGTTCTTGTTTCTGATTTGTGACTCCCATAGACGCAATTTTATCTGGAAGCCTTTGATCAGTGAGAACATCTCATTTATTAGTTGATCTTTTTCCTTGAAGTCTAACATTCAGTACACTGAGATGATCAGTTATATCTACTAAAAATGCTAAGTCACATCTCCATTCCTTATTTCTCAATTCAGGGATAGCATTACCTTTCATATCTAAGAACAGCGCAATTTCTTCCAAAAGGTCATATGCTCTCTTCAACATTCCTGCTTTGCTTAGCCACCTTACCTCACAAAAATACTTCACATCACTGTACTCTGCATCAATGTCTGCCATTAACTGCTGAAACTCGTGGTGATTTAGACCTCTTGACCTAATGAAATTGACAGCTTTCACAAGAATATTAGTCACATGCTCAAAGTTTATTGTCTTTGCACACAAAGCTTCCTGGTGTACGATACAATGCAGCACAATAAGTGAACCTGAGTCAATATTTTGTGACCCCATTCTAGTCTTCAGTAATCCAACAACCCCATTTCTCTGACCAGACATCGCAGGCGCACCATCAGTTGTAATGGAGACTAAATTAGTGTAGTCCAGTCCAAACCTTGACAATACTTTTTCCAATTCATCAAAAATAGTTTGTCCTGTTGTGGTTCCCTTCATGCTTTGTAGTGAAGCCATTTCCTCTGTAATATTATAGTCATTGTCAACACCCCTACTATACACAGCCAGTTGTGCAGTGTCTGTGGTGTCACAACTCTCATCAAGAGCAACAGAGTATGAAGAAAAAGCACTAACTCGCTTGGCCATTGTACTTTCAATATTCCCTGAAAGACTGTCTTTTCTTCTAGCAACAGTATATCTTGAAAGGCTTATGTTTTCAACTAGTTTCTTTTTGTCAGGAAACATATTGTCTGAAGCTACACACAAACATTCTTTAACTACCTCACCATCAGAATAGGGCTTCAGTCTTTTTGCAAGGATTTGACTAATCAAAAAGCTTGTTTTGAGAGATGCATCATATTCCTTAACTTTCTTTGCAAACACTGACTGTTGTCCTTTCAGAGATTTCTGCAAGAATGATATTTTTTCTTTGCGTGCTTCACCTGTCATATTTTCATATTCTTTGTTCTTTGTGATGTAGTGTCTTTTGATGTTATATTCTTTTAAAACAGAAATGGTTTCCTGGCATACAAGGCACAGTGCTTTCCCCCCTGATTGTATGCATAAATATTGTTCTGTCCATTTCTCTTGAAAACTTCGGTTTTCCTCTGAAATCTTGCGTTTTTACTTGTAGAAGCCATTATTACTACAAAAGATATTTCCTGCGGAGAAAATATTTAATTAGTAAAAGTTAGCTTTAATTAAGAAAAATGTAATAGATTGCAATATAATAAATACCACATTTTCAGCACAAATATATAAATCTCAATATGTTTTGCTTGCAAATTTTCTAAGTCAATCACAAAATTACAACATAAACAACATTACGTTTATTCAGATGATAAATATAAGATAATAAATGCAAAACAGCAAAATGTAGATTAGACAAAACACGAAAACTTCACTCAAAAACACAGAAATACTAACACCAACGTAATCACCAAAATTCTCTCTACGAGTCTACACAATCTCTCACATCGCAACAACCTAATCTCACCCAAACTCAACACTCGACACCCCGTTGTATATCGCCACAGTCAAGCATACAAACATCATTACATACAGCACACAACTCAATCGGCATCGCCATGACAATTGTCGTGGTATTTTCGTCAGCTGATACACCCGGAGCGATCACATTACAAGCAGACAAACACAGCAATGGAGCAGCAGCACACTCCACACACGCACATACATACACAACGAACTGGATCTCACTTCTCCGCAAATCTGTGCACACACTCTGCAGTACATGATATACTTGCACTCGCACTCACTTGTACTAACACACATCAAACCACACAAAAGTTTTGCTTGCAAATTTTCTAAAGTCAATCACAAAATTGCAACATTAACAACTTACAGTACGTACTGGTAATAACAAATCAACCACAGCCAATGAAGTCACAACGGAGACTGGTGAGGCAGCGGTACTGACAGGCAAGAACACACGTACCATACTACAGTACGTGAACCATACGTGTCAGACTCATAGACAGACAGCCAATGATCACTCCAATCTAATAATTAAAAATGTCAAGTAATATATTATTTTCTGTTCTAATATAATTAAAATCTGTACCTTAGTGAACGAAATAGAAAAAATATGGTGATACTGGTACACGACAATATGAATTTTGTCAAACTTTCGGTGGGCTCTACTTGGTAACTCTCTCTCTCTCTCTCTGAGGGCCGCACTATAGTTTATTTATTTTTAGGAGAAAGGGCCGCAATGAAAGCCTTTGAGGGCCGCATGCGGCCCTTGGGCCGCAGGTTGCACAGGGCTGATCTAAAGCTAATATCCTTAACGTGTTTGTTTTAAACCTCTTTGGAACTCATTCAAAGCTGGGGCCTTATGTTAACGAAATTAAAGAGAATTTTAGCCGTAGAGACACAGCACTTAACAGCAGTTAAGTCTGATTTGCTGATGGTAATTAAATCTGAATGATGGTGCTTAAATTATAGAAACATGTTGTAGTGAAATATCCTCTTAAGGTGTGGGACGAATTTGTGTAAAATGTTTTCGCTTTCGCCATATCTTTAATCACGATGTGTTTCCCCAGAAATCTTTATTCTTGTATTGAAAGACGTAACTTTATGTCGTATTCCGTGTGGAAATTTCTGCCAAAAGAAAATCTTGTTCAGAGAGTACATACCATTATTTACCTTTTACCGCGCTATATAACATTTAAACGCTACTGAAAGAAGTTCATGAATCTAACAAGCTATCCTTCTTTATTTTCCATTTGTTATTATCTCTCCTCATTTTCCTTTTTCTTAAGCTACACGCCCCTTCTCTGCCTTTCGTGTAGTTATTCTTCCTAAAGCCTTTGTATCACGAAAAGCAGGATAGAAGAAGCGTCCCACAGCGAAGGTGTGGTTTATAGGCGGTTGCAATGAACTCATTTTATAGACTCACAGTCACTGTCGGACCATAAAACGAGTTTAAAAGCGGCATAACCTTCAGCCCGAGTTATGAATGGGGTCCGTTCTCTGTTAATCTTTCGACTGTTCACGACTATTGTGTTAATCTACAGGCGCCCTTTTGCATATATCATTCCTCATTTATTTAAAGTAGTATACATGGGGATACACGCTGCGATGTTTATGTCATAAGAGTACGGTATACTTATTGCCCATGCGCCATATCTTTGACCAAGGATATTATATATGGAGCATAATATGTTGGTGCACGCCATCCGCTTGTTACGAAGCCAATTTACCCGTCGTCTTTTTAAGAATTTTTCCCTAACTTTTAATACAGGTCGCTAGAAAAGTTTTCTATAAATTTAGACACTAAAGTCTAATTTCTAGAGGAATCAAAAGTATTCAAGTGGCTATTAGTAAATATAAATAGGGAAGTATCTTATAAAATTCTAGATCTCTCTAAGTTTTGCTTAATCAAGAAATAGATTATTTTCTTTGCTTTTCTTTATTCTCTAAACAATAGTAATCGCAGGCTCAGTTTTGTACCTTCTTTTGAAAATGGAATACACAAATCTGTATTTTTTTTCTCTTCGGCTCACCCAGTAACATATGATTTTCTCGTTTTGTTTATTCATGTCTCTTTATTAAGGATTTTGCAAAGACAGCATATTGCTTGAATGTTCTGGCATTCATGATTTACCCCCCAAAAATACTCATGCACATTGAAAGGATTTTTATGAGTTTTTTTTGGGGGGATCCTTTTTTTATTTTGTTTTACAATTGCTCTTTAAAGCCACTCTAAGGCTCATGATTGTATTACAGACTACGTAAAATACTAAAAGAAACCCGCGCATTGTTTACTTTGTGTGTGTGTGTGTGTGTGTGTGTGTGTGTAGCTTGATTTCGAGAATCGGATTGGCCAATTCTGACAAATCCACCTTATTTGGTTTTTGATGTTAGTTTGAAAACAATTGCCAGTATATATCAATAGGAATAAACACTTGTACATATAGGTATTTTTACTAATAATATTTTATTTCTAATAATATTTTATTATAATAGATATTTCATTACTGCTATCCCTACCTCAATTACAGTTTTTCCAGTTAACCTATATAAATTTTCTCCTGAACGAAAGCAATCCATCAATAAGACCGGCGATCGAACCCAACGAACACATTTTTGCCTCCGCATTCCAATTTCGCATTAAACGAACCAGTTATTTCGAAACCGAGCAATTTGGAATTCTCCACTCCCCGACCGATAGATACCAGGGGACGTGACGTGGCGCCTGTTTCGGCCTCTCTCTCTCTCTCAATCAGCAGCGGGCACTAAATGAAGCTCCGCCGGAAAGCTGACCACTCACCAACTTCAATGGGATTTAGACGAAAAGTGCTCAGAAATATATGAGGTCGGTGGCCGGAACGAATCTGGGGGATTTATTTTTAGCATTTGGCGCCTTTTGTTTTGCCAGTGACCTGTTTAGATTTAGTTGATTATGTATATGATAAATAGATATATAAATAATTTTCTATATAAATGTATACATATGCACATTAAGCGGAATACTGGCATTTGAGAAGACAATTCACGACTTAAAATCTTCTAGTTATAATCATAGTTTGTTATCATTTAATAACTGTCAATTCCTTCATATGACAGACTGATTGGTCTTTGATTTTTTTCTTTTTTTATGACAAGCGAAATACTGTCATTTCCCCCCGATAATTTTGATATTTCCTCAAGGCCTCCTGTGCATGGAGATTTCTGAAGAAATTTGGACTTCTTCAAAGTATTTGTAAAAGACATTAATCACAGAACTATCTCCTCCTTGCACAGTTACTGACTGAGCGGGGCCTGAAATACAGTCTCCAAATATATGAACCGAAAAACCAAAGACCGGCCCCTTAAAGAGGGAGGACTATCCATCAGTAAAAACCGGAGATGGAAAATACCAAAGCTTCACACTGAAAACAAAAGGAAACCGTCAATTTCCGAAATAAGCAATATTCACAGAGTGAATTTGGGAAGAGACTGTTTGACTGGTGCCATAATCGTCCTGGGCTAAACGGTTACTTTTCTTTCCCATTCTGTTTTCTTAAATTTATTTTCCTAAATTTTGCTGTGATTCCTCCTGTACACCTTATACAAAACGACAACCTAATACAGCCTTAAGAGTTTGTTACTAGAAGTCATAATGGCAAAAACCGCAATAAAACCACACGTACCCAAGCTCACACATTATTTTTTTTCTAGGTAATTTAAATTTTCCTATGTGCATGACACGGTGAAATCCCATTAAAATAATTTCCCTTAGAAGCCCTTTGGGATTCCATTTCAGAAAAGTCTCGAGTTCACAAAGGTCACTTAAAATCAACACCAGAATAATCATTATTCAACATAAGCATAAAATATTGATCCCAAAACTTCTACGCTAAAATGAAAAAGTCAGACCCGAAAATAAATCCCTGTTCGTGCAACCAGGAACACAGCTGGATCTTGATAATGCCAGTATGAAAACGGGCTTTTCCAGTCTGCATCTGGGGCTGCGCCATTATGCAGAATAAAGGCAGAAGTTTCTTCCCTAGGAGAACCTTCTTTTCCTTGGGTCTTCTGAGATTCTGATAACAACGATGGCATAGAGGGCTGTATTAAAATAGTCTGGCTTTATGGAAATTGAATTTGCAGTGGCTTTTATCATTCACATCAGGAGGCTTCAGAAGTAAAGTTTTCATTTTACCAACGATTTCCCCTTTTGATGATGACTTCTGTTTAATCTAATTAAAATTTTTTTTAAATGAAATTATTGATCTCATACGGTAATTAAGCCGAGGTTTTTATAAGATATGATTCAGTGCTTTACATAAAGTGTAAAAAAATTTTGTATCATATCCTTTTCTACATGATGAAATTGATCCTAAGAAATGTGATTTTTAAAATTTTTTATTTTTTTTATTTTCATACCAATTTTTTTTTTTACTTGTCCAGTATATACTACAGAAAAATATTACGTTTGAGTTTAAAAGGAAACCAATATTGTAAGAAAAATCCTTCACCCTTTAATTTTTTGAGGGAGACTGCAGTTTTTATAGAGGGGATTTTAGGAATCATTTTCCTTATCATTTTTCACCCTTTAAACCGAGAAGAATCTTCAATAATTCCTTGAAATGATGATATCTTTAGTGAGAACATAAAGTAATAATCTTGTTTGTCATAATTAAAGCTAAAATATATGACGTCACGGTCATTCGCACGTCATATCAAATAACTTACTTTTAACTAGATGCTGGGATAAAAAATAATAACTACAAATACGTATCTACAGAGAAAAAGAAAATCAGTAAGTTTATGTAAATAACCAGACCAGCTGAATAGGCTACAGTTGACTACTGAATGTGTGTATTGATCTCTAAGCAGCTACCACTTACAGAATCAGGAAGTATCGTCCTAAGTGTACGCAAAACATGAATAATAAACTTATACAACCGATTGTAAAAGAAATAGCCCATACATCTACGGTTAAAAAAAAAACATGTTTACCTGCCTAAAATCAAAATGGATATTCAACATTTTCCTATGAAATGTTTACCTAACATATAATATTCCTATTTAATACGAACTTCACGAACTGGGCCACCATAGCAGCACCGAAATCACTTAATCGAACTGAAGTTGCTAGGTAACCTAATATGATCACTAATTCAACTACGTTTGCAATTCCGTAGTTAGTCAATGTCCTCCTTACTCAACGCTCAGGGTGCTGGAGGACGTATTGGTGACAGGTTGCTGAAGCTTTAAGTCAATGTCTTGATCATCGAGAAAAACTGAAGGCAATGCAGTATCAACTAGAGCGTGTACATGCAGATACATACAAGCACGACCTAAAACTCATGTGGAATAACTGGTAATAAAATTATTTTACCAGGAGGAAATTGGTTGCGTGTTAGTTAGTTAGTTGAGGATGGTTTTGCAAAGGATGGAGAAAACATTATAGGAACTTTTAACCGCGATGAGTGACGATACCTCATACAACATAAATTCTGAACACACACTCTTGTCTTCGTTGAATTACTGACACAACATACAAAGTTGTCATTTAATCTGTAGTTTAAATCGAAATCACTTCAAGCATGATAAACTTTA
This sequence comes from Macrobrachium rosenbergii, assembly GCF_040412425.1. Taxonomy (NCBI): domain Eukaryota; kingdom Metazoa; phylum Arthropoda; class Malacostraca; order Decapoda; family Palaemonidae; genus Macrobrachium; species Macrobrachium rosenbergii. The sequence continues at coordinate 55,467,905 of NC_089747.1, forward strand.
TGGAATATGGAAATCTAATGATCTTGCTTATTGTGGTTCTGAATTTTCAATTTTCGTTTTAAGCTGTTGTTAGTCAATTAACAAATATGAAGTAATCTATGTTCTAATTATGAAAAAAATTTGAAGTAAATTAGAACATCATAATAACTCTTCCAAATATCTGAATCACAGAAACACTTGAAACTCCCAGTACCATTTGTCTTGACTTAGTTTTTATACAAAACTAAAATATAATATACTCACATTAACATGGTTCACTGGTTCTCTTTTACTACACAGAAAACTTTATAAACAATGAGAATAAAAATCAAACTGTACCGAAAGAAAGAGCTTTACTACTGCTAAAACTGATCTGAAGTGGCTTCAGTGTCCTAAGATGAAAATGTCCACAGCTGCTTCGTAACTGACGGGTTCCTTGTGAATTTACTCAATAAATTCGGCCTCACAGATTTCCCACCGGTTTTGCTTTGCAAACTCGTCATCCTGGAAGCATGAATAGATAATGGAAACGGAAGGATCTGCATATAATGGATGGACGAGTCAACAGTGCAAAATCTGCTTTCAGGGTCGTGAATCGACTTTTGGCCTTCGGAAATATGACTCAAAGTGCTCTACACAAGTATGGCATAGAACGGAACGTATTATAGGTAGAATGAGACATGTTGCCGTAAACCAAGAGGAAATTTAATAAAATATTTGCTACTTGTATTTAAAGACTATCGATTATAACAAAAGATCTTCATCCATACGCATGCGTATTCTGTGACTGCGGACGCATAATACATACAGCATTCCAAAAATGTAGACACATGCATCAGGACGGTCATGGAGACTGGCAAATGGTGGCGATATAATTTTCTAGTACATGATCATTCGCTGTTTACGAATTATTCACTTTACCCTTCGGCGTTCTCAACTGCCTTGGTATTTTCAATCACAAAAGTGACACTGCAAAATTGTGCCATTTTGTACTGTGAATATGTTTCTTTAGTAAGAAGTGAAGCTTTCAGGTTAATATTTTACAAGATAACGTATATTGGAGTTGAAATTTAAAGTAATTGAGTCGAAGAT
>NC_089747.1:55473975-55508975 GCF_040412425.1 Macrobrachium rosenbergii
CTGTGTCAAATATAAGGTTACACAGATCTATCTCACTGCACTTGTTTATTCTACTGCACTCACACACAATACAAAAAACCCACAAACATACACACAGACATAATTGTGTGTGTATATATATAAATATATATATATATATATATATATATATATATATATATATATATATATATATATATACATATATACACACACACATACACACACACACACATATATACCTCCATCCACCCTGTTAGTCATAATATGCAAATGGCAGCCACGACTTTGCATACATATTTGGTGGTCCTGCCCTCGGATCTATCAGCATACAAACCATCTGATTACTAAATATGCTCCAGGCATCGTTAGGTCATTTACTCTTCACAAAAGCGAAATTCTTATTTCAGCTCTTATGGGTGGATACAATCCCTTTGTTGTATTTTAATCACTTATTTATGTTTTTCAATTTATTATTTATCTTTTAATTTGCCTTTTTTCCCTTTCTAATAACCAATATCTGCTTTCTGCACTTCCTGTGAACTTTTGTAAATTCTTTCAAATGAACATAATTATATTCTTTGGAAGCTTGAATTTCAAGTCAATGGCCTTTTGTTGATATTTTATTATTTATTTATATTTTATATCTTTCCTCACTTATTTATCTTTTTGTCTTTTTAAATAGCTGATCTCTTCTTTCTATCCTTCCTGTCAGCTTATGTAAATTCTTTCAAATGAACACATTCCTTGGAAGTTTGAACTTCAATTCAATTGCACCTGTGGGCTTGTTGCAAATGAATAGGAATTTATCTTCTGAATAATAATAATAATAATAATAATAATAATAATAATAATAATAATAATAATAATGAGTGCATGGGAAGAGGGCCTGATAAAAGTAGACGAAGACCCAGAAATATGCAGAGACAGGAGAATGAAAAACAGAACAGACGAATGGTACAACAAACCAACGCACGGACAGTACATGAGACAGACAAAAGAACTGGCCAGCGATGAAACATGGCAATGGCTACAGAGGGGAGAACTCAAGAAGGAAACAGAAGGAATGCTAACAGCGGCACAAGATCAGGTCCTAAGAACCAGATATGTCCATTTCAGCCATATGCAGGAAGTGCAATATGAAAGACGAGCCCATAAACCACATAGCAAGCAAAATTTCCGGCGCCTGCACAGAACCAGTACACAACGAGGCATGATTCAGTAGCAAAAGCCCTCTACTGGAGCCTGTGCAAGAAACACCAGCTAGCTTGCAGTAATAAGTGGTACGAACACCAACCTGAGGGAGTGATAGAAAACGATCAGGCAAAGATCCTCTGGGACTATGGTATCAGAACAGATAGGGTGATACGTGCCAATAGACCAGACGTAACTTTGATTGACAAAATCAAGGAGAAAGTATCACTCACTGATGTCGCAGTAACATGGGACACCAGGGTAAATGAGAGAGAAAGAGAAAAAATTGATAATTATCAAGACCTGAAAATCGAAATAAGAAGGATATGGAATATGCCAGTGGAAATTGTACCCATAATCATAGGAACACTAGGCACGATCCCAAGATCCCTGAAAAGGAATCTGGTAAAACTAGATGCCGAAGTAGCTCCAGGACTCATGCAGAAAAGTGTGCTACTAGAAACAGCTCACACAGTGGAAAAAAGTGATGGACTCCTAAGGAGGCACGATGCAACCCGGAACCCCACACTATAAAAACCACCCAGTCGAATAGGATGACTGTGATAGGAAAAATAATAATAATAATAATAATAATAATAATAATAATAATAATAATAATAATAATAATAATAATAATAATAATAAACTGGATTTAAAAGTTTCCCTTCTTGTCCCTGAAAAATACAAACGTTTCCTGGCGGATAAGTTCATTTTCTACATTGCTACACAAGGTGCTCTTTGAGCACATTTTAATTACAAGTATGTAGCGTATGACGTTCGGTAAAGATGGCATTATCCTGAGAGCTCTAATCTTATCCAAAAGATCATGTTAAATTTCTGCAGGTTATGATTGTGGTAGCTTGCGGAAAATTCATAATAGAAAAAACAATTCTAAGGTCGTACCTCATAACTTGTGTCGACGACTTTTTCGCTAAACTTATATATACGATGATATTTTTTTAAACTTTTCAAGATGTTTGTTTTAATCAAGTGGATACACTCAGGTTCTTAACCAGGCATAGCACTTATGCATTACAAAGAAATTGACTGACTAACTGATTCTTATTTATGTACTCTGAGCTATATAATATCATGCTCAATACTTTCCATACACAGTTAGCTCTGAAAGTGATAATAGAGTGGAATAGTTTTCTAATGGTCATGATATCAGAGAATAGAGTAACAGTTTCAGTTATTTTATAAGTTTACAGAGGCATAAGCATTAATTTTATGTTCAAAAAGTATTTTCAATAAAAAAAAAATAAGTAACTGTTATCAATGATTTTCTCATTTTCATCCATTAGCAATGGATAAAATATTAAGGCATTGTATTTGTTATCTTGTAAAAAAAAAGCTACATAACTTAATTAGTAAGATTTTATTTACTAAATACTTAATTATGTTATCATAATGTAATAGAGATAATATAAAGTCTCTACTACGTCATGAAAGCAGAGGCCCCATAATTTGCTTAATTTTGTTATAACAAAAATAAAACGAGAATCAAACAGAGCCAAAAATATACCTCCTGCTCCAAACTACAATGACACCAAACAGAATTCATTTTACATAATAAACAACAGCAGCAGTTACATGATATTAAACGGAAGTAATTACATAATAAAAAGAATTATGTACATGATAATAAAGAGAAGGAATTACGTGGCAATAAAGAAGTAATTACATAATACTGATAAAAATGACATAACTACCCACCAATAGTAAATCATTTCCTTCAAAGGTATAGTACAGGGATAATATTTTCCTCAATCAATAGACTTTCTGTTGCAAATTTTAACAGGCTTTTATTTACATTTTAATCTCTACGAGCAGATATTACCGTTTGAAAATTCACTGACAATCCATTTCTCTAATTTTAACTCCTAGCGAACTTTCGCTTCATTTCCATAATGGAGCAATTTCGGGCACGACGGGAAGGACGCGGCAGCCGGAATATGCAAAATAACATACGTCGTCATTATGGCTCTCTATTTTCCTCCGTCTTCACGCGATATCCCACGGATTTTTTTTCTCTTTTTTTATTTCTGATGACTGTGATTTCGTTACTGAATTTTTTTTTTTTAAATTAAGGAGGCGGAAAGCAATGTGCATTGTGCATTGTGTCGCCTATGTAACACAAAATGAGAGTGTAGTTTCTCTCAAGTGAACTTGTGGGCTGTCGAGATAAGAATGAAGACTTGAAAAAAGTATGAAAGGAAGTAATTTACTCAGACCGCATGGGCGCTGGTTACCATGAAAGCTGCTCACAAACCTTTTGCCCAACCGCGTTTCTGGAAACCGAAATGACGATAAAAAAATCAAATGTTTGACAAACATTGCCAGAAATTCTCAAATAAAAATTAACGAACTCTTCCTTGCCCAAGTTGTGAAGGTAGATAGATACATAAACAGTCATGCAGGCTGACATATAGACAAGCAGGAAGACGGACGAAAAAATACAGACACAAGTAAATACAAAGCTACAATTTCATGGCTACCTTATCAGCCATTATGCGAATGCAAAATGTTTTCGCATGTAGTCGCCTGTTGTTGTACACATTTGAAAAGGGTGTAATATATTGTATGGTTCCTTTACTTATTTTTCATGAGTGTAAAAACATTTTATTTACAAACATAAAATATCTTTTTCTCCATAAATCCTGCATGTTGCCTACTTTCTTGAAAGACAGTATGGTCTCAATTTCAGAACGTGTATATGTATGTGTGTGTGTGTATATATATATATATATATATATATATATATATATATATATATATATATATATATATATACAATCATGAAGCTACAAATGTCACTTAATATCGAATTCACGCTACCTCAGGATACCTCCGTTGGAGAATTGTCGCCGAAGGGGAATTTATATAAGTGATAAATGAATTGGAATCGTCGGGACACGAACCCGTGACACGAAAACCTATTCAGCGACTCCAGTGGACGTATGCCATTGAACCATCAAGAGAGGTATAAGTCTTTGCCGAGATGTTGTACTGCTTTTACCCGTCGTGAGCGGGGAAATGTACCAGCCTCGGCAATGACCCACCTCCGCCATGACAGTTCATTGGTACGTTTGGAACACGCAGTCTTATTATGAAATTTATCACATCGCGATTTATATATGGTCATGAAGCATACAATGTTTAATACCCGAATTCACGCCTACACTGAGGATATCTCCGCGAATTTATGCGATAAAACATCAGTCGATTGGATAACGGACTGCGATTACGAAACCATTCAGCGACTCCAGTGGACGAAACCATTGAGCCATCAAGAGAGTGTAAAAGCAGTACAACATCTCGGCAAAAGACTTATACCTCTCTTGATGGCTCAATGGTTTACGTCCACTGGAGTCGCTGAATAGGTTTTCGTGTCACGGGTTCGTGTCCCGACGGTTCCACCATTTATCACTTATATAAATTCTTCGACGACAATTCTCCAACGGAGATATTCTGAGGTAGCGTGAATTGGATATTGCCTAATATTTGTAGCTTCATGATTGTATATAAATCACGGTGTGATAAAAAATTCAGATATATATATATATATATATATATATATATATATATATATATATATATATATATATATACACACACACACACACATATATATATATATATATATATATATATATATATATATATATATATATATATATATATATATATATATATATATATATATATATATATATAGAAGATTTGTTGGGGAAGGAGGTATACATCTCAGGTGGTCCTTAAAATACATTTATTGCGACGTTTCAAAACACAAATGTTTCATTTTCAAGTTATAAAGACAAAAACAATAAATTAACATTAAAAGCGCTAAATACAAAAACAAGACATAATACTTTATAAATAGCAAAATTAAAACTAGATGTAACAGAACCAACCATCAAGAGAGGAAGGAAGGACGAAAGTCAGAATGAACAAACCAGAAATGACAAAAGGCAACAGCTCACGTAAGGTAAAAGAGCTGCCGAGGAAGACTGCTAAGTGTTCAATTGAGGAACAAGTTGTTTAATAAACAAGGACTACTGATTGTCAATAGTTTGCCATTCGGTGCCGTCCCAACATTTCAAAATCTTTGTATTGTATATATTATGTTTGCATTTATTGGCGTGTTGCCTGATGTTGGAAAAATTTAGGAATAGCAAGTTTGCTACCAGTTCGATAGCTAACGCCTTTTGACAATCAGGATTAGGTTCAAATTTTTATAGTCTCTGTTTTGACAGCTTTAAATTAAACTATTTTATCTACATTACTTCATCGTGCCTTCTCACTGACATCTACGTCAATATTTTACAAGTAATTATTTTACCACCACACTTTTCACAGGTATGTTTTTAAACTCCTTAATAAGGTTTTTATTCCAAAATTCTCCTTACCTAATGTGCCTAAGCTTCCGTTTTATGCAAGTGGGCCTTTGATCCATGACAAAGATTTCTATGATGCACTAAGAAAACTCATATTTAATTACATAACAGCTATTAAATTTAATATCATCCCGACAAACCCACTTACTTTGGGTAGTTTGTTTAAATTCAAGGATAAACTTGACCCTTTGAAGACCTCTTGTGTTGTGTACAGGTTCAATTGCCCTAGATGTAATAATAGGGACCTACGTGGGATCCACGCAGAGGTTACTAAGGGTCACAATTGATGGCCATAAGGGCGTTAGCTATCGAACTGGTAGCAAACTTGCTCATCCTGAATTTTCCAACATCAGGCAACACGACAATAATTGCAAACATAACATACATTACAAAGATTTTGAAATATTGGGACGGTCACCGAGTGGCAAACTATTGACAATGCAGGAGTCCTTGTTTATTAAACAACTTGTTCCTCAATTGAACACTTAGCAGTCTTCCTCGACAACTCTTTACCTTACGTGAGCTGTTGCTTTTTGTCATCTCTGGTTTGTTCCTTCTGACTTTAGTCCTTCTTCCTCTCTAGATGGTTGGTTCTGCTATACAACTAACTTGAATTTTGCTATTTATAATGTATTATGTCTTGTATTTGTATTTTAACGCTTTTTTTAATGTTAATTTTATTGTTTTTGTCTTTACAGCTTGAAAATGAAACATTTGTGCTTTGTAACGTCGCAATAAATGTATTTTAAGGACCACCTGAGATGTACAGTACCTACTCCTTCAACTGTCTTCTATTGTTCGAGTTACTAGTAACCGCCACATCTTAGAACGTTATATATATATATATATATATATATATATATATATATATATATATATATATATATATATATATATATATATATATATATATATATATATTTACTACAAATTATTATGAAACATCTGGAAAATCATAACTAGTTAATCTGCCACGCTAGTTACTCGATAGATGGCCCCTGCCATTCCACCGATACCTTTTGTTATGCAATCAATGTCTAATCTTTGAACGGCACAAAAACATGTTGATAATTCTGTGAGTATTCATTCTTGTCTGAACTGGTACTGATATGCTTACTATGAAAATAAATATGAATCACAAATTACTAATCACACAAAAAGTCTTAGCCTGGTACAGTAACTGTCTTCGCTTACAAAAGGTCACTTATTACCGTGAATAACAAACATAGCACAGGGTTTCTCTGTAAACGGCGATGGCAATGCATAAGTGGCCGGAGTAGAGGGTTATTTATAAATGCCTTTTGGCATTAGCGAACGAGAAGGGCTACTTCGGCGAAGGGGCAGTTGTCCGCCAGCGCATTATTAACATCAGTCAGAAGGCGGATCAGTGTCAGTTTACGTTGCGTTTACAGCTTCATGTTTCCTGGAAACTTGTAGTTGAATAACGTTGTAAATCTTATCATTTTGAATGGGTCTTAAATTATATTTTCTTACGGAACTTGCAGATGAGATACATTCTGTCAAAAATAATATGTGACGATGTTTTAAGTGTCAAGAAGCAAAATTATTGTTTGGTCAGTTCTTCGAGCGACACGAAAGAAATGCTTTGACGCCATCGGCACGTGGCCCCATTGAGCATCCAGTAGGTACGATATGAGGCAAGAACCCTATTCTTTACATCAGTGCTTAGAACCATGATAGAACTGAACAGGCCACTCCCAAGGCCTGAATAATTCGGACGAAACTCATTCATAATCAGTTATGCATCAAAAATGTAACAATTCAAGGTATTCGAGCTTTGGAATCATTTCTTCAACGCGACGAGGACCATCCTACCTAAATACCCGAACACATTCAAATTCAACTGTCATAGTCAGGACTAATGGGTCCTCATCGCTATATTGGAATGAATCGAACAATGCTCGGTGTAATAAAACAACATTTTAGGAATTAGGTGTTCATTGTTTTGGTTTGGGAATTGGTTTATGTCCTGCTGGATTCCATTTCCTGGTCTGATTCTTTTTTCATATAAGTCTTGTTGATCAGCATTAGTATACTGTCTTTGCATATTTGCCCATATTCTGAGCATGCTGTAGATTATAAGGTCAGATCCAGGGTATCCTTTGCTTTAATGCAAAGTTGAATTCTTCCATAGTGAAGGGAGTGCCAATTTTGTCATGGGTGTTGCAGGCTTCAATTACACTCCTGCTTCTGCAAAGTTCTAATGCTCTTAGGCATCGCTGAGTGTCGAGAGAGAGGTTGACAGTCTTCATCCAGTCCGCGAAATGCTGTGTGACTCTGTCAGCTTCACTTTTTGGGTCAGAGTGAGGGACATTTATGAAATTCTTTTTACCAGAGACTTTGTTGAACCAGTTCCACAGCTTGGCAATGGGTGTGAGATGGTGTACAGTCTGCACCATTGAAACCAGGTTTCTTGTCTCACTTCTTTGGATACCTGAGCAGAGTGAGCTGAGACTTCAATCAGTGTGGCAAGTGCTGTCTGTTCTGTACCTTCTGGAAGAGTTTTTCACTTGGTTTACTTTTTCATCTCTTTATCTGAGTTGTAGTACCAGGCATCTTTTGTGGTTTGTATTTGTGGTGGGGTATTTCTGTTTTAGGCATGATGCTCTAGCGGCATCAAGTTATGTTGTTGCAGAAATTTTGTAATGTACAAACATTCTACAAAAATGATTTTATGTATTATGTGACCAGTTAGTAATGATTTTCGAAAGAGTTCTAATTTGCAAACTCAGGGTTCCATCTGGGAGGGGAAGAGGAGGGGAAGGGAGACTTAACAGTAACCTTGTCTGCAAGGCAAAAGTGGTCACAGATAAAGAACGTATAGTTCTACATTGCCTTCCTGCAGGTTTTGAAGCCAGAGGAGGTCCAGCTCTACCACTGTGTAGATGAGTGGCCCATTGCACTGTTCAACAATTTTACTTCTGGGAATTCCTAGAATAGAAAGTGCAGGTGTCGTCCTGCAGGGTTGGTTTGTTGTCTGGACTTAAGGAAGGGGTGGTGTGCATTGAAATCATCTGTAATAAGGGCATTTTTCAGAGGCTGCATCAAAAGTGCATCTGTTTCTAGGGTGCTATTCGGTGCTCTGTAAACATTGTAGATTGTAACAGTTGTGCCCTCTAGAATGATTTTGATGCTTAATATTTCTGCTTCTGGTCCACAGTCTATGCTTGGAATCTGTGAGGAGGGAATTCTGTTTTTGACCAGTGTTAGGAGCCCTCTTGTAGAGTCTGTGTGAGGTGTCTGGTATACATTGTATCCTTTGAAGGAAAAGGACAGGTGTTCTCTAAGGAGTGTTTCTTGCAGAGTAATGATATCATGGTTTCCAAGGGATATTTGCAACTGCAGTAAAGCAAATTTAGAGCATATGTCGAGAATGTCTCCATTAAAGTATTTTCAGCAGTTCCCGTCATTATTGAGGGTCTTTTGGGTTTGTGTCAGAGCTGGTGGTGGAATCGTGTCGCTTGTCTGTGCTCATGAATGTGATTGATAGGACATTGTCTTATTGAGGATCTGACTGATGGCTTTTCAGTAAGGGTTTAGGTGAATGGGATATCTGCCAATTCAGTGAAGGCAGCCATAATATTCTTCACGAAGTGTATTATTTTGTCCTTGTTGAATTTCCACTCAGTCACTGGGTTGTCTGTGTTGTAATCCCTGATGATACGAGTAAGGAGGTAGAGTAATATTTGAGGCATGTTCTGTTGTGTGAGTAGGGGGTTTGGAGAGACAGAGTTGTAGAGTTCAAGGGAGGGGATAGAAATGGAGAGAGGAGATGAGAAGGAGAGGTTTGGAATGTAGGGAGAAGGTAGTATAGACTGAAAAGGAGAGGGGAAGCTGGGAGGGGGTGGATGAGTTGGGGAAAGGCAGCCTGGAGGAGGAAGAGGGCCTTGCTGTCTAGTGGGTCAGTTGTTCCTGTGGTTTTGGAGGGAGAGGGAGGTTTCAAGGAAGTGGATTGGGAAGAGGAGGGTAAATGATTGGGAGTAGTTTGTACAGGAGAGGGGAGATGGGTTTTGTACCACTAGTGAATGGAGGGGCTGCTGGGCACATAGGCTCCCATGAAAATGATATCATAATAATATTAGAATTTAGATAATAATATAAATGAGAAATATAAAAATGGGAAAATAAAAATCTATTATAGAAATAATAAAATTTTGAGAAAAAATAACAATAATAATAATAACAATCTTAATGATAATATACTGTATATATATATATATATATATATGTATATAATATGAAAATTGGTGCCCCCATGAAATTTTTCTGGATTCAGTGTTTTGTATTTACTCATGTACGCGCTGAGCCAGCTAGACATTTCTTGTGCCAGGCATGGTGCTTTCTCTTCAGTTAGGCAATATGCAAAGGGTTGGCAAGCCGCTTTGAATCTGGCCAAACAGATTTTTGTTGGGTGCTCATGTGCCATATGCTGCAGATTTTGACCCTGTGCATATTTCCTAGTGGTGGCCTCTAAACCGATGGCACTTGAACATCATAAAGGTTCTGGGGTGTAGTTTTCCACTGGGAAGAGTCCCCAGATTCCTAGATTCATCTGAGAGGGCATGGGTCCTTTAAAGGTGCATATCACCTTTTGAGTAGGGCGGTTTGACCTTCTGCTAATGCACCTCTCTGCACTCATGAAGGGTGAGTTGTAATTCGGTTGGGTAGTTGCCAACTACTGCTTTCATCAATCATTCAGCAGGGTTAAGCATAACAAGCTCAGGGGTGTTTTTCAAGAATTCCAGTTTCTTGATTCTTTGGGGTGATTGTGAAATTTCCCTTCAGGTTTGGTTTGGCAGTCATGATTAGTGATGGGTTTGCTGTTTCCATGGCAGCTATCTTTGAAAGTGCCCTGAGTTTGGGCAGATCATTATCACCAGATTTTTTCACAATTATTATGTTAACAGGTTTTGGGACATGCTGAAGATCCATGTAATGTACCTTTGTTTTTGGTTTTTCCTATGAACTTGTGCCTAAATTCCCACTCGTCCAAAAGGGGGTGGGGGCCTAGCCATGCTGGTCAGGGGCTGAGTGAGGAGGAGAGGGACATTGGTCTCTTCCTCGTCGTCTACCTGTTTGGAAAAGATAAGAGAGAGAAAAAAACACGCACATGACACAAGTTATGACAAAATGTCTATTCTTCACTGTTCACAGAAAGTTCGTTTTTCTTAACGCAAAATTTCACCAGTTGCTGAAATTTTTCCGACAAGCTGTTGTCCTTGGCTGGTAAGGCACAATGTCGCATAACACAGCGGTGGGAGAGCACAAGGAAAACTCCAAGAGGAGATGTTCTTGGTGAGAGAGCTTGTCCAAGACTGTGTTCATGCTGGGTCCTACTCTCTGTATACGTGGTGGCCAGCAGGGGGTCAACTGCATGCCGACTTCTAACTGGCTGAGGCGAAATGCAGGCCGCTCATTGGGTAGTGAGAAGTTTCTTCAAGACAAAATTTCAAACTTGAAGGTCGAATTGCTGTAGTCTAGCTGACCAGTGGGGCTGGTGCGTGACGTCACTGCGTGGTGTGTGATGTTGCGTGATGTCACCGCCTGGTATTATCCTGCAGAATATTCTCGCTGGTCGCCAGGTGGTTTACTGGCCCTGCATTGCAGGGCCGGGAGTGTCGCTTGTTATGGTGTCTGTTGCTGGTCTTTGCACAGTAGGTTGTCCAATGCTGGTGGTAGGAAAGAACTTCCAGGGTCGTATTTAATGAGGGCTTTACTTGATGTATTGGAGAGCTACTGGCGAAAGGCATTACACCAAGAAAAGTCAGGTCTTTAGAAAATAGAGAAACTCTATATAAATCTGAATGCAGCTGATGCAGCAACTGTTTCTCAATAACAGCGTTTGGAAAGAGGGTCCACTACCCAATTTATAATAAACAACAACAACAACAACAGCAATAACAATAATAATAATAATAATAATAATAATAATAATAATAATAATAATGGTCCACACAATAAAGGAATCGAGAACAACCGATTCCTGATCATGATCGGGCCGTCATGCTGATCGTCCCATTGGCTCTGGCCTCACTGTGCCCCATTCCCCCTCTCTTATCAGGCTCATTCTCATTAGTGAGTTTAATGTCATTTCAGTCCATTTACGGTAAGGACATTAAATGTCCGATAAAAAGCCAAAATGGTTCTGATAAAGGAAAAATATGAAGTGTCTTCATTAAAGTTTGAGGCAATGAAGGTCTGATAATGTTAAATAAGAGTGGATATTTTAAAGAGAGAGAGAGAGAGAGAGAGAGAGAGAGAGAGAGAGAGAGAGAGAGAGAGAGAGAGAGAGAGAGAGAGAGAGAGGTAATAAAATGGGTGTCAGCATAACTTTGCAAATACTCATAGATAAAAGTGTGGAATATTTGAACTCCCATTATCTTGAAGTCAATCCTGACAAGACCAAAGTTCTTGTTATAAAGCCCAGGAATTTTATGTCATTTAGTGAACCGTCACTTTATATTAATGACGTCAGGTTGGAAGTCGTTAAGTCATGTAAATATCTCGGCATGAATATTAATGACAATCTGAAGGACGATGACCATATTGCATCACTCTATCGAGGGCAATGCTTGGTGAGGCATTATGTGTTGCCAAGGAACCTTCATATGTGCAATGATGAGGTACAAGGCATTTGTTCAGATCTTCTACTTCCCTGTATCGTATGCCTCTGGCAATGAAATGTGAAAAGGAAACCATACGTGAAAACTTAAGGTATGCTATATGACTCTTTTAGGTACCTGATGGGAATAGAAAGGTTTTCGAGAGTAAGTGACACTTTGTTTTTAGGTCCTAACATTCATGAATTAGTGAGAAAATGTATTGTGTTTGTTTCATGGGTAAAGAGTTCAAAACACTTAATTTGTGCACTTTTCACAGTGATAGTCTTTAAAACCATTAGTTCTTAAAGAGTGGTCTAAACACATTTTCTGTGTTTGGTAATTTATAACCTTTTTTTTGACCTGAATATATTTGTATATAACTTTATTATTTTGTAATATTTTTTGTATATGGCTCTACAGCTGAAATAAAGAATTTGAATTTGAATAACTTATCTGGAGAAATAATTTGTTGTAAGTCGCTATTTGTCCATTTCCCGTAGCAGAAAAATTAAGGAAGTTATTTTTCTTTCCGTTTTTCCGATTTTCCTTTGTTTGTGCAAAGGATTTTTAGCAGACACGGAACAACGAAAGCTTGAGTTAATTAGATCAGGTTGTATCCAGTCGCTTTGGGGAAACAGACAGGCAGAGAGAGAGAGAGAGAGAGAGAGAGAGAGAGAGAGAGAGAGAGAGAGAGAGAGATAGTAGGTTACTGTTCTGTTTTCCAGTCGTCATCTGAACTGGGAGTCATATGTTAACACGTCTAACAAATAAACGAAACATGGCAGATAGTCTATTGGGGAATCTGAATAACAGACGAAAAAGTGTCTATAAATTAAAAGAAAGTCACTTTTATGCAAACAATTCACGCTTGCAAACTCTTCATAAGATGAACAATAATGAAACCTTGAACAGGCGCAGTTTCTGATATAATAGCGCGTCGTTGTACAGAACATTGAAGTAAATAAGCTGTGTCATTATTCATGTCCTGTTGACAGAACTAAAGTTTACTCGCTCATCAAGTCTGTACGATGCGTGTGCGTGCGTACGTTTTTAATTTTGCCACCAGTACTTTGGACCTTCGACGAAATTCTTCAGAATCACTTTTGCTTCATGGATGCAAGCACTGCTTCCGATAAGGAGCCGAATGAGTCAGTGCGAATACTGAATGAATTATCCACTGGAACCAGTTAATGAATTCATTTTCAGCTTAAGTCGTAAATGCAGGGAATAAAATAAGGTATTTAGGGACATTTTTTCCATTTTCTAGTTTAGGCAGAGAACTAGCGAATGAGTGGCCATCACAATCTGCGACATTATCGAACATTACCGCACGTTTTGGTATAATGGCAATTATTGCACGGTAATTACAGCGTGACCTGTCTCCGGTGTTCTTGTGGTCTGTGGAATTTTAGTTGTTTGTGAAGACTTTTTTTTAAACAATATATATCTACACAAAGTTTCATTTATTTATATATATATATATATATATGTATAGTGAGTTATATATATATATATATATATATATATATATATATATATATATATATATATATATATATATATATATATATATATATATATATATAATATATGTATGTATATGTATATGTATATGTATATGTATATGTATATGTTTATGCATATATATATATATATATATATATATATATATATATATATATATATATATATATATATATATATCTTTCTTTTATATCTGAATAAGGTAATAACTTTTTATTACCGCAACCAAAAATAATAGTCTAAGCACTAAACATCTTTTATTCTTCTAACAAATAATGTCACAGAAACTGGATCAGCCACTCTCTCTCTCTCTCTCTCTCTCTCTCTCTCTTTCCATGAGAGAAACAACTGGCCATTAAGGTTTTTGAATTTTCCTGCAAATCGTCGAACACAGCACAACGACCGCCATTACTCGGTAATTAGAAGGTGTAATGTCTTCCAGGTAAAGTAAGAAGTTCAACAACACTAATTCTGGGTCCCATGACTTCGGAATCGTATCGAAAACTTTGGCGTTGTAATAATCTCTGCTCATTAATGGTCTTGCAGAGTTCGTTTCTCCTTCGATTGGTACAGCCAGCCCTTCTAGAAACTCAGGTTTGCAGTTGAAATCAATTAGCGCTATTGCATTCATGCACTTTCTGAATATCCTGATCTTTCTATGAAAGGATTTTATACGAAACCTCATTTCTGAGACCATTTCGGGGAAATACATTTCAGTTATCTAAATAAGACTACGATAAACCTTTCTTGCCCAAAGTGTTAAGTATCCAGATCTTTATGCAAGAGGATTTTGCAGGAAAAACATTATTTCCTGAGACCATCTCTCGGGGGAAAGCAACACTTTCAGGTAGAGCATTCTGAGCTCAAGGGAGCAGGGAAACTGATAACATTAATATGTTGCATACGCTCTGCAGTCCGTAATGTACTCATATGTTTCTCTTTACCTTCTCATAGCTATGCAGTTTCATCCACTAATAACAAATGTATTATAAAAGCTGTTTCCGTGATATTTATAAATAGCATCACTCAGTATATATTCACTGAATGCATGCCATTCGTTCAGTAATGGAAATCTGGGTTCAAAAGCTTGGTGACTTTTGGTCTGGAGAGAAAATTGTGTACGTTGACATCAAACTGAAGAAGATTCATAAATGTGTATTCGATGAATAATTTAAAATGATTTTACCGGACTTGTAGATGATCTAATGTTTTAGCAGATTCAGTCAGTTGAATTGATATTTTCAATTTTATCATGATATTTGTATCAATTCATTTTATGTTTCATATATACATAAATTATAGACATACGATTTATTCCACTTTTCCCTACAGATATCTGCTCTCTCCTGCCCTTTCCATAATTCTTTAAATAAATTTAATACCCATTTTCCAACCTTCTACTTCCTCTACACATATTATTTTGGGCATTACTCTCTTTATATTATTTACAATTCAAAGTTTGGTGTATAGGTAAAATGAAAGATTTAAGAATCTTAAACCGTTTTCAGGGAAGCTCTAGGAATGCAATGAAATATAAAATTTAGTCCAAAAGCCACAAGCTGGGACCTGTGAGGTCATTCAGCGCTGAAAGGGAATTTGAGAGTTAAGAAGGTTACAATGGTACAATCTTCTGCAGTTACACTATGAAACAATTGTTAGGAGAGAGTGGAAAGTAAGAAGGAAGAAAGAGCATGAGAACGGAGGTACAGTAAAAGGAATGACGAGGATTGCAGCTAGGGGCTGAAGGGACGCTGCAAAGAACTCCAAGAAATGCCTACCATATCTCCGTGTGAGGTAATTGACAGCACTATCTCCTTTACGGGGAACATGAGACAATGGCCTGATATCGATTTCTATATCCAAAAAAATACTGAATGTCTACAATTTCCAGAGAAGCGAAAAATGATGGAAAGGAACTAACGGGTGCGACAGAGTGACGGCTTCTCTGTATATATTTTCCTCCTAAAAGTAAAACCCCCCTCTTTTCCTGGAGGTCCTTTCTGGTGTAACTCCAAAACTTGTTTTAACCTTCCCAGAAAAAAAATATTGAGCGTCTGCTTCTCCAGAAATTATTGAAAAGTTCCATAAAAGAGGTGAAAATCTGATCAAGGAGACAACACGGATCGTCTCTTTCGCTTCAAAGAATGTGGCAAACTCTTCTTTTCTTTTTCTCTCTTATTTATTTCTAAGGAAGCTGAGAGAGCTTCTGTAAAACTTCTTTAAGGTATCTTTTGTTTTTGAAATTTCATATGTTTTATATACGACCCATTTCCTGAAAACCAGATGATTAAGATTCTACGTGTATAAGTAGAATACTCATAAGATGCCCCGTCTGTCATTAACTTTCTGTTTCTTAATACATAACCACTTATGAAACCTTACAGAACAGAATTTCCTAACACTTTCTATTATTCAGTCTTTTCATTCTCGTCACCTTCTTCAGACTTTACCCAGATATGATAAAACAGCTTCCTTCACTGGATGTGGTTTGAGATCTGCTTATCGCTCTTATAATTTATACTCCTGGTTGAAGAAAAATTGGAATGGAATACTCAGGAAAATCTGGGAATTCTGTTCCAACCCAGGTGTTCTTTGGTGCTCTTAAGTCTTACTTTGTATTCAATCCCAGTTTGTATTCAATCTTGGTTTGTATTCAGTGGCGTCTCTTAGTCTCTGGTCTTCAACTTCCGTCGTCAGGTTCGAAATGTGTCAGTCGCGTTGGCTTATAATTTCACAGGATTTTCTCTTGGGGTTTGGTTATTTAAAACGATTTTAGGTTGTACATTCTGTGGAGTTTATTTTAGAGTGAAGTTTGGACTATATGATCTTTTGTTTTGACAACTGGCTATTTTTTTCAATGTGATTTATGATTTTCTATGAATTTTCATTTTTCATAATAGCTGCCATCGCTAAGCAATTCCAGTAATTCTCTGTAAGGAATTATAAATTCTCTTCGACACCCACTGTATGCTAAAATCTGTCAAATTTTTAACCTTAACATCGTCAAAGGTATTTAAGAATAAAAAAAACCCGTAAGTGGAATGATAATTCTGTTTAGACTCCAGACGAAGATAAATAATAACAATATTGGTATTAACTTCAATACTGCCAAAGCTTTGAAATATCATGGTAGATATCGGATCCAATATTTTAAATATTTTACGCATCATCAATTGCGTTTTCCAACTTCCATCCTTCAGAAAAGTCTCCCGTAAAAATAAACGTCAAAATAAGTCTAGCATGGAAAATAAATTCCATCAGAAACTCCAGAGAAGAAGAGAATTATAATGAGCACATTTATCACATTTATTTTTCGGTCAATACACGTTGTTAGTCATTTGTATGTGTGTGCTTGAGTACGTTTTACATCTTTTATCATAAACAAACTCGAAGAGATATTAGATCAAGCAACACAAACAGGAGTCAGCTAAGCGTTGCCATAAGAGATGCGAGCATCGGTTATGCATTCAGTATCTCTTCACCTTGGATGCGAATGTCAATATCATCTCTGCAGTTCCACAATGTCTGTTTGTCGATGACATTTCTCGTTAAATTCTATAAATTCTGACTGTGTTTTGTATTAAGTCCATGCTCTCATGTGTTACATTATCTATTGACATATAAAGATATTTATCACACACACAAACATACATACATACATAAATGGTTAATGCCATTCAGTGGAGGGGTGGGTAGCGCTCTCGGCTAGCACGCTGTTGGCCCAGCGTTCGACTCTCTGACCGACCAATGAAGAATTAGAAGACTTTATTTCTGGTGATAGAAATTAATTTCTCGTCATAATGTGGTTCGGATCCACAATAAGCTGTAGGTCCCGTTGCTAGGTAACCAGTTGGTTCTTAGCCACGTAAAATAAGTCTCAGTGGTCTGGTTAAACTAAGATATACTTTTTAAAGCAAATTATTCATTGGACCAAAATATTGTGGCAGTTCTTCCCAGAAACTGTTTGTACGGACTGTCTTCGCCCATGATGAAGGCTTGTTTCACCATAAACATTTTCTCTTAGAAGGGAACACTTCAGAAGGTGCTGCCCCGTTGGGTTTAGGCATGTGGTGTTGGGATGAGGCTGCTAGGCCGATACCCTGTCCGAGTGATGTTTAAGATCCTATGTACTGATGTTATATGGGGTTTCCTGGTGTCACCCATAATGTTTTTACAAATGAGTTCAGAATAACAAGGGTCGTAAACCAGAAAAACAAAAAATAAAAAAGATAATTACAAAACTCAGATTTAAAGCTGTACAACTCTGAAAAGGTCTAATTCACTTATTTTCAATAAGGTATTTAGACAAAGTTTTTACAACTGATCCATATGAACTGTATATTACGTTTAAAAAATCTCGATAGAATGATCTAAAATTTCAGCAAAAAAAAAAATTTGAAAATTACAGAAATCATATTCAAAGTTTTAGAATCCGAAAAGGTCTAATTCCATTATTTTTAATAGATATTTAAATAATTTTTAAGAATTTGATCCATATGAGCTGTATAATGCACTGCGAAACAATTGCCAAATTAAGCAAAAATTATCAAAAAATTTTATTTGGGGATTGGTGGCAGTTTTCAAAGCTCAGTGAGTTTTGACTGTTCAGCTTCTGAATGATTTTTAAAAACGTTTTCTGGATTCCTATGCCAAAGTAAAAAAAAACTAAAAGTCTTTTGGAAAAGTTATAGTGTTGTGAAAATGTAAAATAATAAGAAATCAATGCTTTAATGATGGTTCATATCTCCTCAGCATCAGTTATTAAAATATAAATGAATGCTCAAACGCATCTTCAAGAAACTAGTTTTGAAATCTTAGTGTTGTATAAACAGTGAGTTATTAGTAAAGATGAGTGAAAAAAGGAAAATGAATGGCTCAGTATTGAAATAAAGTATTTTTTGCAATTCATGAATGCTCTGTGGAAGAACATTGATAGGTTTGTAATGATAATACTGACTCAATAGGTAAGAAATTAAATCCAATAAAATTTTTCATAATCATAGTTATAATAACAATAGCACAATAAAACCAGTCACATTGGACCAAAAGCAAACAAAACAACAAATTTAGGAACGAGTAAGATTTTGTGAGGAGTTCAGGTCACAGAACTAAGAGCAAATCGCAGAGGAAATGGGCAGAACTCCCCCCCAAAAGATATTTAACATTATTAAGAACTTAAAAAGATAATAATAAAAATGAACACCTTTCAGTAAAAGAATTATTGTATTAACACTTCCAAAACCGAGACGATGCAGAGCTTCTGAAAAAATTGAAAGATTATTATTAATATATTGTGATACACTTGATCAATAATGTTATTAATGTTGACATTGTGTTTCTCTCTCTCTCTCTCTCTCTCTCTCTCTCTCTCTCTCTCTCTCTCTCTCTCTCTCTCTCCCCTAGTGCAATATGATAATTATCGTTACAAAATCCAAAAGCAAATAAACGAATTCATCACATTTCAGAACGAAACTGACTTTAAGTAAGAGTCTCTGTCAGCAACTGAGAATTTAAAGTGAAAATGTCACAACATTTTCATAAATCATTTACTCAAGTTTCTTATGTCAACAACAGTTCTCAATATATAGCAAAATCAAGATTTTAAGTTATATCTAGAATATTTTCCTTCAATATTCCCAACGAAAAAATACGTCAGGAGAGAGAGAGAGAGAGAGAGAGAGAGAGAGAGAGAAAATGAAACGCAGTATCATATTGTTAACAGTATGTTCAGATTTAATAACTTGCAGACTCAGAGGCTTCTGGTTTTCGCTACGGACATTTGATGTCCCAGAATATTAATCCTCATGAAAATTTATCATATTCACATGACACATATCATTCCAGCATGACGCTATTTAAAGCCTCTGAATTTCCCACCAAAATATGAATATATCGAGAAATGAAGAAGTCTTTGCTGGATGAATGATAAAAAGAAGTTATTTTTTTTATCAGAGATTGTCGCGAATTGAATTTATATGTAAATCATTTCCTGTCATTGTCAGACTATATTTCTGATTAAAAAACTTACTTTATATGTAAAATGAAATGAGATAACAGTTTATATGTAAAATGAAATGAGATAACAGCTCAATAGGTATTCAGGAACATTCGATATGACTTTTGGTAACTTTTATGAAGACAACGAGTTCATGACATCATAAGAAGAAGAAAGAATTAAATGGCTATTTCCTATCTTGATCTTTGCCTGATGGCTAAATTCTTTTTTGCAAATCAATGTTAATTTAAAGTACATATATTTATCTGCTTTCCAATTACCCTTTATTTTGTTATGTTCTTAACTTTCTTCAGCTGTAAGCATTCTATTCTGTGTAAGAATACTTGTATAAGTCAAGGAATTTTACGTTGAGGTCAAAATGTGAGTGAATAATTTGCATTTTTATTATGTTTTTACTTGAAACTGAAATTTGTTATTAGAATAACTTACATATCTAATCGGAAAGATTATGTATTCTGATGCAAAAAGCAAGTTGATGGTAAAATTTTATATAAGCCAAATCGTTTTGAATCGGAGTAAAATGATAGCGTCCAGTTTAAATGCTTCTTGAAGAGTAAAAGTTAAGTATACCTTAGTTTTACCAGACCACTGAGGAGCTGATTAAGATATCTCCTAGAGAGGGCTGGCCCGAAGGATTAGACTTATTTTACGTGGCTAAGAACCAATTGGTTACTTACCAACGGGACCTACAGCTTATTGTGGAATCCGAACCACATTATAGCGAGAAATGAATTTCTATCACCAGAAATTAATTCCTCTAACTCTTCATCTTGAAGTGTAAGAATGATTATGATATGACTAAATTAAATCTATATTTTTTTTCAATACTATTCAACTTCTTTTAAAGATTTTCAGTACTTGATCCTTTTACTTTAAACGATGCTTTCACGGGAAGATATTGTGGCAAGAGAGAACCTCGAGCATTGGATGGATAGATCGATTTAGTCCCTCAGAAAAACACCACAAGATTCATGAGGTGTCATTTGGAGAAGGAGCGGCCAGGATTCAAGAGATAGACAAACAGACAGACAGACAGGCAGGCAGAGAGGGGAGGAGTATTGATGGAGATTGCACTTTAACACACATACATACGCAAAACATAATACTTTATATACACACATACAAAACATATATATATATATATATATATATATATATATATATATATATATATATATATATATATATAAGACAGAATACGTTGGCGCAAGAGGGCCACAGCACATAGAAGGACAGGGTGACAAGGAGACAGCCGGTCATCAAAAGGCGATACATTTATTGCCGACGCGTTTTGTAACAACATAGTTACAACGTCAAGGCTAAAAGAGAAAACAACTCTTCTTCTTCTTCTTCTTCTCTTCTTCGTTTAACGTGCTTTTTCCCATTTTTCATAAGGGGTAAGCTCGATGCCTTCTTTTGAAGGACTTTGATTTGGCGTTGGGGTAGACTGTAGCCTCGATTGGCTGCCCTGCCTGACATCGCTTAGACCCCGGTAGCGCATATGTACATGTATCGTACCAAATCCCCAGCTCCCTTCTCCCAGCAGCGAGGAGAATTGAGCAGTTAGGTCGACAGTTCGAGACGTGTGAGGTGTCTGTTATGTTTTTAGATGTTGGAGTGGCTTTGTTTGTGTGTGTATTAGTCTGTAACACCCATTTGCTTTCAGCAAACCTATCCGTTGATTACATACATAATCCCGGGGTGTCTACACGGATAGCAAAGTATCCGCCTCTCTGACCGGTCGGCTGCGGATTTGAACCCGCGCCACAGACCTCTATGAAGTCCAAGGCGGCTGCTCTACCGACCTAGCCATCGAGGCTCTCCAAAAGAGAAAACAACACAAATTAAAAAAACACATGGAATATAACTTTGACTATAAGAGTCTCAACAAAATATACAAAACTGACATTAAAACGAAACAATTTAAAAAACACCCGCTAGACTAAAAGTTGAAGGCTGGATGATTCGGAAAGGAGGGAGAAGCAGCGAAGAAAACCGGCTCGAGCCAGATACAGAGGTGGTGTGATTGTTCAACTTGGGTTCTAAAATGCTTAATAAATAATGACTCAAGATAAGCAGTTCGTGTAAACGGCTTGTTTGGCCCAAGACAGAGAAGTCAGAATAGCACGCTGGTATTACAAATTTTGTGTGATTTCTATCAGAGGATTCGATTGGATAATCTGCAGCTGTGTACGATACTTTACACCTTTATGTGAATCACTGTGACCTGAGCAATCGCTTAGTCGAACTCTACGTAAAAGTCTCCAATTTATATCTGGGGCAAGTATATTTATACACGACTGAGGTGATTGCATTATTGGTGATTCTGTCTTTAAATTTAGAAAGTGATCCTATTGTAAGGGGTTTTTTGGAATTAAAATAACTTGCAATATATTAGTGTTTTTCAGTTGCATACTTGAGATTCCTTCTAAATTTGTCATCTTGGATGTATGGAATATAATTTCTTTCGTGGAACAGTGCTTATGGAAGGGGAGTCCGATAGTTTCTTATTTAGAAAATTCTTGCAAAGAAAGAACCCCAATGAGACCAATATTGTCATCAATTCATGCTCCCAATTATAAACTAGCCAAATATCTAGTTCCTTTGCTTGAACGGTTTACTTCTAATCAACATACCTTAAAAACTCTGAAGAATTTAACTCATATGTTTTATGTCAAGACTCTGACTAGTATAATACCAGATTCGATGTTGAATCCTTATTCACAAATGTCTTAGTAGAAGAAACAATCGAGGTCATTTTAGATAAAATTTTTATTGAGGCCAGTGATACTTATTTTAACTATGATCGTTGCCATTTTAAGAAATTGTTGCAGTTAGCAGTGCTTGACACTGCCTTTATTTTTAATGATTGTTTGTACAAACAGGTTTACGGTATGACAATGGGATTACCCCTCGGTCCCACGTTTTCCAGTATTTTTATGTGCTCCCTGGAGGAAGACATTTTGAAAAATTGCCCCCATGGTTTTTATCCTCTTGTGTTTAAACGGTTTTTCAATGACACCTTTGTTCTCTGCTGACCAGTTCCTCTCGTACATTAATGAATTACATCCGAATATCAAGTTTACATTAGAGGGGAGGAAAATGATCGATTGCCATTTTTGGATGTTTTGGTGTTTCGACTTGTTGGTAGTTTTAACACTTCCGTTTTTAGAAAAAAGACTTTCTCAGATCTGGGTTCAAACTTCTATAGTGCTTGTTTTTATAATTTTAAACTCGATTCAATTTTTACTTTGCTTCATCGGGCTTACACTCTAACTTCTTCCTGGGATTCATATCATAAAGAAATATTATTCTTGTATAAATATTTTACCGATAACTGGTTTCCCTCACATACTTTCTTCAAACATTGCAAGAATTTTCTAAATAAGAAACTATCGGATTCCCCTTCCATAAGCACTGTTCCACGAAAGAAACTGTATGCCAGTATTCCATACATCCAACATAACATATTTAGAAGGAATCTCAAGTCTGCAGTTGAAAAACACTTCAATACGTTGCAAGTTATTTTAATTCCAAAAAGTCCCCTTACAATAGGATCACTTTTAAAATTTAAAGACAGAATTCGCCCAATAATGCAATCCTCAGTCGTATATAAATATGCTTGTCCCAGGATGTAATTTGGGACTTGGCTGCAGGTTCGACTCAAGGATTGCTCAAGGTCACAGCTGATTCACATAACGGTGTCAGCCATCATATCATTGCAGATTGTCCAATCCGAATTTTCTAATATCAGAAATCACACAAAAATTTGTAATACCAGCATTAACTACTTGACTCTCTTGTCTTGGGCCAAACAAGCCGTTTACACGAACTGCTGAACTTAGAGTCATTATTTATTAAGCAGTTAGAGCCCAAGTTGAACAATCACACCATCTGTGTACAGCTGTATCTGGCTTGAGCCGGTTTTCTTCGCTGCTTCTCCCTCCTTTCCGAATCATCCATGAGCCTTCAACTTTTAGTGTAGCAGATGCTTTTTAAATGGTTTTGTTTTAATGTCAGTTTTGTGTAATTTGTTGAGACTCTTAAAGTCAAAGTTATATTCCTTGTGTTTTTAATTTGTGTTGTTTTCAGCCTCGATGATGTCATTATGTTGGTATGAAACGCGTCGGCAATTAATGTATCATCTTTGATGACCGGCCGTCTCAAGTTAAATTCTGTCTTCTTATATATATATATATATATATATATATATATATATGTATATTATAATAAACACACACACACATTAGCAGCAGTGTATATATATATATACATATATATATATATATATATATATATATATATATATATATATAATATATATATATATATATATATATATATATATATATATATATATATATATATATATATATATATATATAAAACAATGAAGATCTTCTAGTGCTGTTCTTTTCCAAACCAGATCTCCTCAACATAACACTTATATGTATATTTACACCAGGCTTAAATTCTCGAGAGCAGCTAGATTACCATTCAGTTCGTGACGTGACATAAATATTTCACCACATGGACACTCCTCAGTCTGTCTCAAGTCCTTCGTTTTGAAAATAAAGGATTCCTCTGCAGCTGTCGGATTAAACAAATGGGACCAGTTTTTATTCGGCAGGTTCCTAAATACATCATCGTTTGCACAGACTGAATCAGTCATGTTTTGATAGTTTCCTCCTTATTGATTTAGACAGTTTATTGTTAAACCCAGCCATGCATGAGTATTGTTGTAGTAAAAACTTATTTCTCCATATCCGTTTATTTATCGGAAAGATTTTTGTTGTTGTTGTTCTCGAGTTCCTCAAGTGAAGGTATTATTTCGTATTGTTTTTCTCCTTTGTTTGCATTTATTCATTGTCCATTATCGGGAAACAAGCCCTTTCCAAATTATACTATTGTGAAAATAAAATCCTCTTAAAATCATCTTATTGTGAAATCAAATTCCTCTCCAGATTATATGACGGTAAAAATAAAATTCTCTAAAAATTATTTCAACGTAAAAAACAATCACCCAAACTCTATTATCCTGGAAATGAAATCCCCACCAAATTATATTATCACAAAAATAAAATTCCCTTACAAATTATATTATCATAAAAATGAAAGTCCCAACCAAATCATATTATCGTGAAAATAAAATCCCGTCAAATTACACCATCGTGGAAATGAAACGAAATCCACACCAAGTTATAATATAGTGAAAATAAAATCTCGCCAAATGATTGTATCCCATCCAAATTATATTATTAAGAAAATAAAAGACACCAAATTTTATTATTGTTAAAATAGAATCCCCACCAAATAATAAATTATAGAAATAAAAGTCCCATCGTGAAAATAAATCACTCTCAAAATTACATTATCGTGAAATTAAAATCCCCGCCAAATGATAACTGTAGAGTAAATTGGCCGTTGTCATCAAACCTATTTTACAATCTTAAGTTCGTACAATTTTTCCTATTACAAAAATTATCTAGAAAACAAAGTGCAAACTAGCAAGAACTCTTCAGGTTCCATACAATGGTGCAGAAGACGTCTTCAGAACTCTCCCAGATTCTCAAAACAACAAAAAATATTTGATGAAAAAAAGTGAACAAAGAAAACAGACTGATTTTCACAGGTGGCAGAAAAAGTCCTCATTGCTAATCCTGCAACTCGTATCCACCCCTGGGATGGCAACACAAAGTGGATCTTGATACCTCCTGTTATTTTCTGTCACAACGACAGAAAAACTGTCGCCTGAACTGTGGCGACAAGTTTTCCTCTTCCTCCTCTTGCGGCCTTCTCGATATTTCAGGACAAGTTTTGGTATTGGCCCGGAGAGAGAGAGAGAGATAACTGTCGTCTGTCCATGAATTACATTGCAATCTGCTGCTACAAAGAACGAAATGGCCTACTGAAAGAGAGAGAGAGAGAGAGAGAGAGAGAGAGAGAGAGAGAGCTATGCTTAAGTCGTATCATACAGTAGTTACCTTCTCAGATCACTACATGTTCAAATGCCAATTTCAACGGGAAATTTCCTTCCAGTTTGGTCAGCTTTATTTCGGAATAAATCCTGAGGTCACGACGGCCCTTGGGGTCATCCACCCCCTCCCCAAACAAATCATCTTTTATGATACGATCTCATAAATGCTTTCATGGCCTCAGTTATAGCGAAAGGAAATGACGATTTCATGGGACTTGAAGCTCTGGAAATCGCCCTTTGAAATGGGCCCCATTTGATTGGGAAGTCCCGCTGGAATTTCTTTGCTGTCGTCAGATTAGGTTCATTTTTACCTTTATAAAACCTTTTTTCTCTCAGTCGTAGATATTCAGAACAAATTACACTTTCAGGGTGACTAGTTGGTGATAGTCACTTGGGTAGAAATTATCCAGTTTAAAATAGTCAGCTATTTTCTCATGAGCATGACCGCTACTGTCTTTAAATCACATGATATGACGCCAGCATCACATGTAACTGAAATGTTTCCACCTAATTCTTGTTTGGTAAAAGCATTTTTCTCTATTTTTCATATCCATAACTGCTGCTGTGGACTACAGAACACAGTCATACGCAACACCAAACACACACACACACACAGCACACACACACACACACACACACACACACACATATATATATATATATATATATATATATATATATATATATATATATATATATATATATATATATATATATATATATATATATATATATATAAAGAGAGAGAGAGAGTAAACTGTGTAGGACCCTCTATCTAAATATTCCCGAGACCTGGGGCTCTCCTTAACCTCCCTTCAGCATTCGCGTAGGATATCTGATTTCCCCTCTGAGTTGCAATCCTTCAGTCCTTCCGGAACGTCCTACTTGATTTCTGGCTCGATATTTGGAGGGAATTTCCTAAACCATTTTGGTTAAAGAGATGTTCCCCTTGTGTACGGGTTCGAACCTAACCCTTGTGTTTGTCAGACACTTCTTCGAATGAAATAACATTGTGTCAAGTTTCTCTTTAGTCTTTTGGAAAATTGGTGCCTTTGTGTGTTACTTTTATTCTTTTGGTGTCACAAAGGCAATGTGATGACTTACCAACACATATATACGTACGTACATACATACATTCATACATAAATATTCATATAAGTAAAAATCACACACATTCTCGTGATTTGATTATAAGCTGAAACCACAGGAAATGTTTACAAGGAAGTTACACATCAAGAAATGTTTAAGGAGTCAGTGGAGTAAAAGAAGAAGAAGAAGAAGAAGAAGAAGAAGAAGAGGGCAGTCTTATCACTCATCCCAAAACCCCCCATAAAAAAAATCGCAGCGCCTTGGCTAAGCATATCTCTCATTACATCATCTCCCCACTTTTACGCTTTTATTCCTTCCTTCCTTCTACGCATTGAAGTGGCGCAAATACTCCCATTTTGCTCGATCCGTGGCTGATATAGAGCAGAGGTTCGAGCTCAGCATCAGTTTCACCCAGGAACGGTCTTCAGGGTTTTACGAGCGAAAAGAGACCAGTTATTCTCTGAAGATGGAAGGAGGTTCTCAACCCTTCAGTATAAGGTGGGAAAATGTCTGGTCTTGACAAGGGAAGAATGCAAATGGGTTATTTATTGAACATTATCTTCTGCATTATGCAATTCACGAAGGTGGCACAGCGGTTATGGCCGAGTCAAAATGTCACAAATAAAAAATGCGCCGTAGTTTCTTCAGCGCAATCGAGTTATCTGTACACCGTACAATCAAGGTCACCGAAAATAGATCTAACTTTCGGTGGTCTCGGTATAATGCTGTATGAGCCACTGCCCATGAAACTTTAACCACGGCCCGGAAGTGGCCTGGCCTATATCGTTGCCAGGTACACGATTATGGGTAACTTTAACCTTAAATAAAATAAAATCTACTGAGACTAGAGGGCTGCAATTTGATATGTTTGATGATTGGAGGATGGATGATCAACATACCAATTTGCAGCCCTCTAGCCTCAGTAGTTTTTAAGATCTGAGGGCGGACAGAGTAGCAAGTGACGGGCAGACAAAGAAAGGTACAGTTTTCTTTTCAGAAAACTAATAAAAACTAAAAATCCATAAAAAAAAAATGTGTAGTAGAGAATAAAAGTATCTCAAAAGTTCCATCGAGTTTGATGGGCGTCACCCAAGTATCATCTCCCAGTCTCGAGGAAATCTTCTTATTGGAACAACTCTGTGAATCAGGACATTTGCGCTAACAGTTACTTGTTAGAGGTAGAGGTTCTTTCGGTGAGGCAGGATGAGGATTACCTCATCGAGGCCCTCCCGTTTTGATGGTGTACGTTCCGGAGAGAGAGGTGAAAAACACGTCTAGTGATTTCTTGAATTATAAATCATGGTGGGAAATATTTAGGAGAAATAATCGAATAGGTCAGAGATATGTATCTATCAGTTCGATCAAAATAATAATAATAATAATAATAATAATAATAATAATAATAATAATAATAATAATAATAATAACAATGGATTAATATCTGAGCGGGTCGAATTTTCATTGCTCTATTTCTGCCTAATAATAATAATAATAATAATAATAATAATAATAATAATAATAATAATAATATCAAGTGCATATTTCATTAATATCATTCTATAAAGTCTTAGAATCCAAGGTGTTTTAAACATATGGTAAAATGAAATCCAGCTTTGTGTCTTACATAACAATAAATGATGCATTTCTTGAAATATTACGAATTGTGTTTTACTTCTGAAATATTTTCGAAGACTTGAAAGAGCGTCTCGTGGTAAAAGATCTCAGCAGTTTGAGAAGGTCGCTTATTGCAAATCGTTCTGCTTTCGTCTTCACGAACGATTTATAGAGGCTTCAGCTCATTTCACTGATGCTGTAGGAAAAAGTTCTTAATACAACACAGAACACGACAGCATGTCATGAAATGAAATGATTCGCAAAATGTCATTAAATAGTTCTTTCCGTCTATACGAAAAGACAGCGTATCTGTATGTTTTGTGACATCTGCCACTTTTTGAAATGCTGACAAAATGTCAGTTATTCTAAATGTCTGTGGCACTTAATGTGCGCTTAACAGAGAGAGAGAGAGAGGAGAAATGCTTCTTGGCCAGTCCACGATTTGTGGGTTCTTTTTTATATCCCAGCACATATGTTTCCGTTTTTTATAACTTGTAGGAACACAGTATCTCGATTATGGCAGGAAAGGTGAGAGAGAGAGAGAGAGAGAGAGAGAGAGAGAGAGAGAGAGGAGAAATATCATTTCTTGGCTAGTCCATATTTTGTGGGTTTTTATAACCTAGCACATAGATTTCCGTTTTTGATAACCTGCAGGATCATATTAGATGCACGAGAGAGAGAGAGAGAGAGAGGCTATGACGAGATCGTCTGTAGATGATGAATAAATCTTCCTCAGTCAATTCAGTCATGATTTATTTCCCTTCTTCTTCTTCTTCTTCTTCTTCTTCTTCTTCTTCTTCTTCTTCTTCTTCTTCTTCATGAACTAGGAAGGAATTTCCAGAAATTCTTTCGTGTTTCTTCAGTGTCTATGAACGGGAAGCCATAAGCGTTATACTGTACATCATTTGGGAAAGAAATTTTTAGAAACTTGATGCTAACTCACGTTGCAGTCCTCGGGTGGGGTTTGGGGTAATGTGGGAGTTAGGGTGGCGATGGGATGTGGAATTGCGGTAGGGTCTGGGCTGGGATCTGGGGTGGGTTGTGGGATGTGGGAGTATGGGGTGGGAGTGTGGGATGGGGTGTTGTGTGGGATGTGTTCTCTGAGTGAAAAAAAGTGAGGTTTTAGTGTTCCTACCTAAAAGAATGGTCTTGATGAGTATATATGAAAAACTTATGACTGAATTCGATTAAACTGCATCGTAACCTCAGACCTCCTACTGGTATGAAGGATTAAAGAAGGGTGATTGCAAGTATGATAATGGTCGCTGTTCTATTTAAAATTATCTTGAAAAACGTTACTTAAGGCAAAATATTTACCTTTTCATTTTCAACATTATTCGTGTGATGAAAAGATAAAAATTATAACCAGTGACGAGAAACAATATGTGAGTACCTCTGTGAATATTCCTGGCATTGTTAAGATAAGAAATAAACTAATCTCTCTCTCTCTCTCTCTCTCTCTAAATCCGTTTAAGGCTCTGAAACGCCCCAGTTAATTCCTGAACGCCTTTTGCCTTCATGTGCATTCCCATTCCGTATGGAATCCACGTTCGTAAAACCCTGCACATCTACTGGACTGGAAACCGTTGGCGTTATTCTGTAATTCTATCAGCTGACATTGCTACTCTTTTATTGTTGCTCTTTTCGCTGGAAACTCCATCCACTTGTGTATGGAAACTGGAAAGGTACTGATGCTATTACTCACTCGTGCTTCTTTGAGCTGTTGGGTAAATGGTTTCCAGTGATGGAGGATTTGAACAAATTACTTAGCTGGAAGAGAATTTCTTCACCAAGAGGATCAGGATTTACGGTTAATTTTATGAGACTCGATGAGTAAGACATGGATGAGCGGAGAGGCCATTATTTTAGAAATAAAGGGACGTTTCACCTGATATATTGCGCCATCAACCTGTTACGACATTGTGGGATTCATTGTATGTCACAGGGGGACGCTTGTACTGTATACGTCTTCGTATTTTCTGTGTGTGTATACAGCGTATATCTGTACGGTGGTTTATGAGTGATTTTATATAACTTTTAGTTTTCTGTAAAAGAAAACTATTGAGATAGTTTGTCTATCTGTCGGTACTTTTTCTCTCTCCTCACATCTTAAAAACTACTGAGGGTAGAAGGCTGCAAAACTGGTATGTTGGTCATCCACCTTCCAATCATCAAACATACCATATTTTTTATTTTACATAAGGTTAAATTCAGCCATAAATCGTACGTCTGGCAGCGTTATGGCATAACTACCAGCAACACAGGCCACAGCCGGTCAGTGGCTGAAAGTTTCATTCTGCTCTGTGCAATAAACTCGACTGCGTCGGAGAAACTTCAGCGCATTTTCTACTTGTTTTAAATAGGTCTCAGCTACTGATAGTGACAAGTATGATGAATCCTCAGCCTGATGTTCCCAAAAGAGTATAGCTTCACTTGGTAATAGGCACTAATATGCGTGATGTCATATTTCAGATTCAGAGTTGAAAACACTTCGGGGATCCTATTGCAGCTCAACTCTCCTCAAAACAAATAAAAACCCTAAATCAATCTATCTTTCCTAACAACGACGTTCAAAGCTGAAATTCCAGTAATGCTGGTCGTTACCTTATATACTGCGACACGTGCCGCCAGCATCACAGCCCCACACCCCAAGCGCTTCAAGACCCTGAATAACATTTTTCTTTTCAGCCAGGTCAATCAATAATCTCAATGCTACAATATGATCTGTACAACCATGGCCCCTCTGTGCACCTGCTTGTTCCCTTAAACCATTTCTCAGCTCGTGAGCACAAAACCATATCATATAATTTTGCCAAACAATTGATCACTGCTGTACCTCTGTAATTTTTTTGGTTCTTGCTTACCACCTTTCTTAAAATTTGTAAACATTTTGGCAAAGGACCACAAACCAGGATATGAGCAGACATAAATACAACAACAAACAGTGCATTAAGAGTGATCATCCACTGCACTGGGAGCAATTTTAGAACACCAGGAGAAACACTGTCAGGACCAAAAATTTTGTCTGGTTTATTATTTTTAATTTGAGACTGAACTTCCTCCGGGTTTATTCGCTCACCCAGTACGGGGATACTCACACATAAACGATTTATAATACATTAGTGCTACCTCCACTGGATTTAATACTTCTTCGAAAGAATTCCTTAAATTTTTGATCCGTGAGACAAACATCTGTTTTAGTCTCACCTTGGAGCCTACCCTTCCAGTCAATAGCTTTCCAAACCCGTGAATCATCATGGTCTTTAAGGAGGCGCTCCCAGGGGTCAGTGTACTTCCCCTCCACATTTTCACTAGAATTTCTTGGTTCTCTACAACACGCCTTAGAGCTGCTGTACAATACTTCAGATACATTAGAGGCGAGGTCATTCATGTTGTCATCATAATTATCAGTATCCAAGTTCCTGTCTAAATGAGATTGAAAACATTTCAGGGCCAATACCATTCAATTTTACTGGTTTTTTTTCACCAACTTTCCTCTCCTCAAGCCCGATCAGTGATGCATGGCCACCCAAGGTGGAGGCACTTTTTAACACATAATCCAAATTAACGTTACTTATAAACATTTGCAGGGATATTGGAGCATGATCAGATAGCAAAGTCAGCATCTGGTGCACCTGGAACAAGTCTATATTTACAACCAAATCTGGTGATCCTATGCACACATCTGACTCAGATGCCCAGCTACTCCCCTGTTTATAAATCATATTACTAGCAAAGTATTTTTTCACAAGTTTTTAAGTTATTGATAACAACTGAATAAGTGCCTTTACAAATTGTTGCCAAAACATAAGCATTATCATTAGGGGTAGTTACTTTATCAGGTATATGTGGGTAGGTATAAGCATCACTGATGGCTATCCTGCGTACACTTCTGCCAAACCTTGCATTCATATCACCTAATATCAGATTGATGTATCCTTGTCACTATCAATAAGTTTCTCCTGCATGGGTGCAAATTCCTCATGAGTGAAATAAGTTGGGTGACTCGGTTGAACATAGCAGGCCCAAACACTACCTTAGGTACGATCTGCAACTGGAACCACACCTGATCAGGAACATTTGTGTCCATAGCAGTCACCTCCTGAGAAAGGGCATGTTTTCAACAACAGTGGCACCACCACGCCACGGTGGGAACAGTCCTTGTTATAATTCATATAAGAGACATATCACGGCAAATACACAGGCAAAGACGTTTTGACCTCACTTGGTGCTATGTCATACTCTAACACAAATTCCTCAACATTTTTCTTTCCTAATTTTGTTCTGCAGCCTCCAATATTCCAAGACACTATTCTCAGTGGTTGAGCATTATGTTGTGGTGGATTTAAAAACCTAGCAAACTCCATTTATCAATGACCACTCCATCCTTATGAAGCTTTCGTTCTCTTACATTAAACATGATGTTACAACCAACATTATCTGGAAGTTCTTCTTCTATCTTCTCAGCATCAAATAGCCTCTCCCATTCAGCACGAACACTCGGATGCACGTCTTTCCTGATTTATATCCTCTTATATATTTCTCTGTTCACTGCTTCAGGGTTTTTGCCTTCCCCAGTACTGCATCAGGGCTCCCCTTAGAATCAACAGTGACAAGAACAGGACGACATCTCCGGGAGGAGTCCGCTCCTTCTCTTCGGCCAAGCCGACTAATCGATGAGATACCTCAGATGGCCCTATCACCTTCCAAATTTTCTTGACTTTTTCATTATCCAGTGACAGATCTTCAAGGTTTTCACCTTCATCCAGGACGCCCAGCGGCATCAGGTTACATTCTCGCTCCTTCCTGTCTAATGCCTCAAGAAAACGTTACTGCTTTGCTATTATATCCGACTGCAAGTTCATCTGTTGTTGTAACGCAGCGATCTTTCTGTTGAAGGGACTCTCAGGGGATGCTAAGGTATTCTTCACCTGGACCAGTTCCCGCATCACATCATTTAACTTTTCTGTTACACGTGCAACTCAGCAACATCAGGATCCGTTGCAGCTATAATGCAATCACTCAATTCATCCTTATTGATAGCTTTGAGTTGGCCTCTCGGTAGTCGGTAGCTTGCGCAATTCACCCAATGATTTGGGCTGCAGCCGTGTAGCCCGAAAGGCAGTACAAACACAATAGAAAACGACCCAGAAAAAGAGGAAGGCATGTAAACAATCTACGTTGCCATGACAACCGGAGGAAAAATTTAGATCCTATCTTTCAATAGCACTATATGCCCAAAAATATGTGTCCCTCGGCAATGTAAACACTGTCACTGTGTACAAAATGGCAAAACTCCAAAAAACTCACAGTGAAAAATGCCTAAAAAGGCGAAAATATGTTGAGCTGCATTGTTGACAATTACAGTTTAGTGCTGCCACCTACCATGTATCTATATATGCATACAGTATATGTATATGTATATATATATATATATATATATATATATATATATATATATATATATATGTGTGTGTGTGTGTGTGTGTGTGTGTGTGTATATGTATATATATATATATATATATATATATATATATATATATATATATATATATATATATATATATATATATATGTGTGTGTGTGTACGTATGTATGTATATATATATATATATATATATATATATATATATATATATATATATATATATATATATATATATATATATATATATATATATATATATATATGTGTGTGTGTGTGAAAAGTGTAAACGTTATATTTTTAATGTTCCCAATTGTTAGTCAACAAATGTCCACAAATATGTAATTCAATATGCATTACGAAAACTTACATATAGAGGGATATAAATATGATAAATTCATGCAGCGTTCTCATAAATCAAACCTATGCCTTTTTAGGTGTCTGTAGATATTAATTGATTTCGACTTAACTTAGAAAAATGCTTTAGAAATCCATTTCTTCCTGCAAAAGAAATAGCTGAAAATCGAAATGTTTTATTAAGTCAAAGAGTTTCCAGCACTGGTCTTCTAAGTAACCGAGTCAAGCCTAATTGAAATCTAATTTCTGGGGAATAAAACTGATAAAGAAGGAAACGGTTAAAACTTTTCCAGTTTGACGATAGCTGCTATCCAATGGTGGTCTGCAGAGGAGAGAAAAGACAATTAAGAAAAGTCAATCACAAGTAATCACAGTCTTTCCGTTCTTTTGACGGCCCATCTCCCAGAAGTTTCCTTCAATTAGAGGGCATAATTAATTTACAACTCACACCTGAGCTTAGGAGACGGATTTAAAATTGCGGTAAGAAAAACACATTTTACAAAATACGTGATAATATATTTATATATTTATATTTATTGTGTTCATTGATAAATATGAAATGAACATAGTAATCCAGGGGACTCATGGAAAACAATCTGTTTAAAGGATTTTAATGCGTATATATATCCCCTTATTACTTGAGATGTTCCCTGATTATAACATTACCTTTGACAACATAATTTATTTATCGTGATATCTTGAATTATATAAAAGCAGAATAAACGATAATATTAAATTCGTTGAGTATATTTCCTTACAGCTTCCTAGTGTGATCTACAAATTTTATTTCATTTTTTTAATCCAT
>NC_089747.1:55516475-55571475 GCF_040412425.1 Macrobrachium rosenbergii
AGGTCTGATGGTTCTCCCGATGTTCATATTAAGATCTTTATTTTAAACGATACACAATCACATTACTTGGAAGGACTAATATAGCATTTTTTAAGCGGACCGACGGACCCCCATAAGAGCAATGCATTTTAGGTGTTATTTAAAAGTGAGTCATCTCTCTTTATTTTCAACCGATTTTGATGATTCAAAAAGCAGATGAAAGAGAATCCATTTAGAAAAATTTGGATGTAGCTTTTTTTAGAGATTTGTTCCATCTTCCATTTCTTTTATTTTTTTAAATTTTTTATTTCTTTTTTAAAAAAAAATATTTTATTTTTTTATTTTGTGACACTATATGAGAAAAAAAATTACATACAAATATGCTCTCCAATCTGTTGTACCTGCTGGTTTTTGAATGGTAAGAATCTGTCAACATTCCAAAAAGTAGATTCGTTTTTTTTTGAAATTTTGTAACGCGTCTGAACTGAAATGATAACTTTTGATCTCACTGAGTTACCCGCAAAAATTTAAAACTATGACAGTCTTACTTCTTTCAGCCACTAATAATCATCCAAGAAATAAGACTTGCGCCATCCATTGCGAAAGTAAGACAGGAAAAGGGCAGTAATCTCGCCGCCAGTAAAATATAAGAGTTCTCAATACCTGTATGTTACCACACAGGTGTTGAGGGCTATTATATTTTACTGGGAAGGATTATTACCATTTTTTCCTGTCTCATTCACGGAATGGACTAAGCATAACCAAAATTGAATGATGTCTTGAAATCTATTTACTAGTTGTTCATATTATAAAGGAAAATATTCTGTTGCTCTTTGTTTCGTTACATAAAGTCTTTCATCATTCTTTTTTTTCCAGATTAATTGCTTTCCCAAATAATGAACTGGATATGTGACCATGATATTACTACTAAATGACAGCTTCTTTAATGACGGCAGGTACAGATATGAACCCGTTCATCTAGAATGACGGCTATAGGTACGTAACTATCCCTAACAGCCTCACTGCCAAAACTGACCTGTACCCCTAAAAAAAAAAAACTCTTCTGACACGGTCAATAGTGGCCTGTACTTGGAGCTAGTTTATATTGGTATTGTTTGCACATGATTGTGTTCTAATGATACTGAGTACACTACGGTCAGTTCAGAAAACGGCGTCGCGCATAACTATATTTCTGCATAAATATACATATGTCTGTCAAATGGCACTAGGATTACGTGTTGACAGGAGATACAAATCTTGCTTCAAGCCCTTCTTCATAGAAAATAATAAAAACGTATAAACATCGTACAGTTCAAATGGAAGCAGAAGGATAATGACTTACTTTCGATAAGGCAACATTCCGTCGCATCTGGATTTCAGACACTTGACACCTTGTATACAGAACCAAGTAAGCCTCCCCATTGGCGAGATCCTTGCTCGAAAAATATTCTTCTTGATGTCAACGGAACTTGACCTTCTCTTGTACGCATCCACAAAATTTGCATTATCGCACTCTTTTATTTGCTGAGCTGCGCTTGTTTAACGAGCTAAATTTCGCTGTTGCCAGTCCGTGTTTTGGAATGAAGGCGTAAACAAAGGCTTGACATTCTGCATTCGTAAACCTACAAAGTATTTGGAATCTGGTTTTCATCCATATAATTACAGATGTTGAAGGTAAAAACTACTTAATTTAAAATATACCAGACTGTTCAGCAGCATTCACATGTGGGTGATTACACAGCGAAAGGCCTATATCAGATTTTAAACATAAACAGATTAATGTAAGTCAACCTCATGGAATTGTTGACAATTCCATATGTTCAGCACTTAGAGTGGAAATGTAGTTTGGGTATTGGTTGTGACGACTCAAATGCCCTTAGCCAATTTATGGAACAACGAGCTGATATCTGACTCCGTACTAATGACGAATGTACAGTACCAAGAGCGCCGTTAAATGTATTGGGAGCAAAATACAAAAATGTAAATTACGTAATTTTACTACTTTAGAACAATGCGTAATTAGAAGGGAAAACTAAATATCAAATTATTTGTTTCATGGAACTAGTACAAAGAAATTTTTTCCATTCATTGGTACGGAAATTTGATGATATGGTGGTCAGCTACACTTCCATGGACAAAGGTCTAAGCTACGTGGCTAAATATAGGATTTAACGCAGGTGTAAAGAATTTTAAGTTATAGATTATATAAAAAAATCTGAAATACTGAAGTTAAATTTTTGTTAAAGTATTGCTGCGTTTTTAAGAGGGGGTAGGGGGAGAGTGGAAGTTGACCACATAAAGCTTTGAGACAAAAAGTTTGTTTTACCAAAACATTCAACAATTTGTTTTCACGATTTCCGTTTAATAGGTCACTTCAGTTCTGATTAACCTCATAGGTTCCAGAGCTTTGTTTTTTGCCTAAATTTCATATTCCATTCAATTTCATACGCCACTAGTATGGGAATGACCATTTATTTTCTCAACTAGTGCCGTCAGTGCACCTCATGCGGTGCACTGTAGGCGTTGCTTAAGGATCTTTGCAGCGTCCTTCGTCCCCAAGCTACAACCCCTTTCATTCCTTTTACTGTACCTACGTTCGTATTCTCTTATATCTTTCTTTCCATCCTCTCCTATCAATTGTTTCATAGTGCAACTGCGAGGTTTTTCTCCTATTACACCTTTCAAACCTTTCTACTCTCAATTTTCCCTTTCAGCGCTGAGTGACCTCATAGGTCCCAGCGCTTGGCCTTAGGCTTAGATGCTTTATTCTATTCTCTTCTGTGCATGAAACCAATTCAAAGACTAATAATTCGTAGGACTGGTTGTTTAGGATAGTAACTATTACGGATGCTATTGGCTTAGTTAGTTTGTGAATGTGACACCGGATAGGAGATAAATGAGCAAGATAGTCGAACTTAGTAATCAAAACGTTTGGAGGATTTTATCACGACTGCCGTTGGATTTGGAATGCTTCAATGGCATTTGTGTTGATGGGTCTCTCTAATTGTTTCTGCTTATTACGGAAATGAAAATTGTAAACTCCTGAAGGAGTTTGTAAATTAGTGAATGAAGTAAAATACAGGTTATAAAAAAGTAATTCGTACATAGGCCCCATATTTTA
Organism: Macrobrachium rosenbergii; assembly: GCF_040412425.1. Lineage (NCBI taxonomy): Eukaryota > Metazoa > Arthropoda > Malacostraca > Decapoda > Palaemonidae > Macrobrachium > Macrobrachium rosenbergii. Next base: position 55,519,576 of record NC_089747.1, read on the forward strand.
CGAATGAATTCCCAATACGGTTTTTAATAAACTAAACAGAATGGTTGTGGTAAAATGTTAAATCTATTTAAATACGTTTAGTCAACTGAAAGGAAACGAATCTGAGAAACCGGTACCAGGCACGGACAATAAGCATTATAGTGAAAGAACTAACTCTAAAATTATAGAGGTTACTTACTTAACAGGATGATTGTCTTCGTTTATTTGGAAAAAGGTAAACGACACAACTAAGGGTTTCTTTACGAAGACACATTTCAGGATGCTGCTAAGCCTGTTTTTACGCAAATCGTGCCGTCGTTCAATATGGAAAAGCCGGAAGGAAAAGAAAGAGTTCAGGAACTGGAACTGCAATATAGAATTAAGGCGAAAAGCCAAGCGCTGGGACCCATGAGGTCATTCAGCACTGAAAGGGAAATTGAAAGAAGGTTTGAAAAAGGTAACATAAGGAAACGTTGCAGCTGCACTCTGAAACAATTGTTAAAGAGGGTATCGTAGCAAGTCAAATGGAAGAAAGAGAATATGAGGAGGCAGAGAAAAATGAATGAAAGAGGTTGCAGCTCAGAGCCGAAGGGGCGCTGCAAAGAACCTTAAGTAATGCCTACAGTGCACCAGGTGAGGTGCACTGACGGCACTACCCACCTATGGGAGAGTTGAGGAATTCCTTAAGCTGAGGATGGCGGACTCAGTAAAGAATTGCTTAGGCCGAGGAGGATAGACCAGAAGTTAGGGCGAAGAAGTGAGGCGCGAAAACAATTTTCGGTGAGTGCAAGTTATGAAATGCAAGAAAATTTTAAGGAATTTTCCATCGAAATGCATATGCAGAAATGAATTTGTTTGTTTAAAATAGTATGGAAATACTCATTTAATCGACACATATCTGAATAAGATCACAGAACTACAGAATAATGATCATTGAAGGCTTACTTTCCGATCGTTTAATTTCGGCTGTTAAACAAAACACCGGCAAATTCTGGTAGAGCGAAGGCAGAGTCTCTACCGGCCGACCAAAGAGCCAGCGCCCTAACATAAGAAGCCGGTTGGATATGAATTTTTAACCACTCGTGCTATTACATTTGACAAAGGGGAAAGAAGCGTATTGAATATCCGTTTCATTTGGCAATATCACCAGACATTTTTAAGTTTATACCTACAATATAACTTGAATGTAGGTTTTATAAGATTATACACAATGCCTACAAGACAGTTACTGGGGGAGCAGCAAAAAAATATATTCATACTGTTGACCGAGTTTCCAGCCGTTCACATAATGAGATCAGTGTGTTTTTGAAATTACGGGATTTATTTTTACGGGAGGGTGGAAAAAGTAGAAGGAAAGACAGAGACTGAAGTTTTTGCCAACATAAAACCGATCGGTTTTGAATATACGTACTCATGATCTTTGTGGATGTGATTCTTATTGTGTAAATTATGATTTGCAGGTGGAATGAAAGTTCATAAATGCCTTTAATCATAATCACTACAATGCTATATTAACAGAGAGAGAGAGAGAGAGAGAGAGAGAGAGAGAGAGAGAGAGAGAGAGAGAGAGAGAGAGAGAGACGCTCTTACTTAGCACTTAAGAAGTCGTGGTTAAATAAGGCGCAAGGACAGTACATATTTTTACACATGCATACATCTTTCATATATATATATATATATATATATATATATATATATATATATATATATATATATATATATATATATATATATATATATATATATATATATATATATATATACATATGTATACATACATATATATATATATATATATATATATATATATATATATATATATATATTATATATATATATATATATATACATATATATATATATATATATATATATATATATATATATATATATATATATATATGTATGTATATTTATATAATTAACTTCGTGTTTAACCTCGTTGTGTGCATAAAACAACTAGCCTGCTACACATTCTGTTTCTTCAGCAGGTAGTGAGGCGGTTATTATCATTATTGTCTTAGGTAAGCTTATCATTAAGTATCCTTATCATTATGAATAAATGTTCCTGAATATTACTCGAGAACTGAACCGTAGAATTAAAATGGACCTGGAAATAACTGCTCATAACCTGAAGTAATGCCTAGAAAAGTCATTATTAACATCGTAACTATCTTTCAATGATAAATTGTTCTTTCAAGGGAGATTTCAAAGTCATCGATAAGCGTTTTAGAATATTTTTGGATAGACAAACTAGAGCTGACGCCAAGTCGAGGTTAATCGATAAATGTGGAGAAAATGACGAATATTGAAGCTATATATAATTTGGGTAAATATAATACAACGTAATGTTGTTTAACATGGAATAAGATGGCATTTAGTCTGGTTTTTGGCACAATTAACCCGTTTATATTTAAATAGTTTCTATACCAGTAATAGTGAACATTATTATTACTGCACATAAAAGCAATTATGTTTATATAAGTATAATATATATATATATATATATATATATATATATATATATATATATATATATATATATATATATATATATATATATATATATATATATATATATATATATATATATATATATATATATATATATATATATATATATATATATATATATATATATCTCATACTAATGAAAATTACCTGAACTCACTAAACAAATAACATGGAACTGACTCTCCTAATGACATCCCCTTTCCTGATTAATTTCCAATTATGATTTTTTCTTCAAAAGGCTCTAAACATAGAAATATCCGTAATTTACTTCATTGAAGGCATTCCCTTTAATTTTTAGCCCATATTATAAGTTCTTTATGATATAGGTCAACAAAGGTTCCTCTCTCTCTCTCTCTCTCTCTCTCTCTCTCTCTCTCTCTCTCTCTCTCTTCTCTCTTGTTCTCTTGTTATTTGGACGCAAATGTCAATGTGTTACTGCCACCATAATATTACTCTAGTTATACTTAACTTGATTTCATTAATTAAAAACTACACAGCCTATTATTGATATATATGGGTTATGCTTGAAAATAACAGATTTCTTGAAACTAAAAATTGATACCCAATTTGTTTTGTCCCGTGGAGCATTTTCTTTATAATTAAAAAAAAAAGAAAAGTCAATAAATTCGCAGTTCAACATCGTAACATTGAGGCTTCTACGTCCTCCGAGGAATCTTCTCACTTACAGTTTTGCTCTGCCCTGTTCCTGCCTCTTATTCTGCTGCTGAAAACTCAACGAATTGAAAAGGATGTTTCTGTCTCGACCAACGTCTCACTTGGGATCCTCCAGGCACTTCTATGTCAGGTTACTGAATAACAAATTATAGAGGTCTGTGTTGCTGCCCGAATGCTCTTCCTCTCAGTGGCATGGTTCAATGGTGTGACTACGGTTAGGGTCTTGCTTTGCTCGTTTCACTCTTGTTTCTGAAGCTTCTTCTATTTTTTTTTAATAGAATGATATATTCTGCTTCCTGGTCTTATCTTTATTATTGTCATTATTGCAGAGGTAGTTTGTGATATATTTACTTTAATGACATAGCAAAATTGAAACTTCATAGTCTGAATCCAGGTCTTTCAAGTAGCAAAACCTGGTATAGTATAAACACTGAACAAACAATTAACTCAATAAATAATTCATTACGACGCAAAAAGCCTGCTGAAATATGGTTAAAAATTGTGTGCGTATATATATATATATATATATATATATATATATATATATATATATATATATATATATATATATATATATATATATATATATATATATATATATATATATATACATGAACTGTAAGGGGAATCTCATGCCACGTTTCTATTAAAATAACATTTAGTTCTCCGGTTTTTATTGGAGGTTCTGTGTCATGCTTAGCTTCTTGAATAGAGGAATATTTTTCTTGACGTCCTGTAATTTTGTTGTCTCTGTCGACCCTCTTCTTTTATTTATTAATATTAAAATACGAAAATCTTTGAATAATTAAATATTTCTCTTTCCCAGTTGCTTAAGGTTCTATAAAGCAACGATTACGTGGCGTTTTGTTGGACGCTTATGAAACAATATATTACAGCGCTCACTACCTATGTGACTTCACATTCAAAGTCTTTTATACAGAAGAACTTCTCCTTAATCATTTCATACAACGAAGCTCAAAATTGGTCTGGTGTTTTGCCAAAACATAAACAACTATTTGAGAAAATCTTTGCTCACCTGATAAGTAAATTCACAATAGTCGTCCATTCTCCCATCCCTACAGTCTGCTTTTGGAGGTATCCGGAGTCAGAATCACTGACGCTTCCCTCCAAATCCTGAGTGCTAAGCATTGGAAATGTAACGTGCGATTGGTGGTGAACGACGTGTTTCCGCCAATCATGATTAACCTCAGTGATACTGATTGTGGATATTTACCGCCAGATGCAAAAAAAAAAAAAAAAAATGGGAAAGAAAACTTGTTTAATTTTCATCAACGAGCTTCCAGTTCTCTAAATTCTGTAACTCGCTAAATCTTATCATTTCAACACCTTCGACATTTTAAACCAAGGGATTTGACAAACCCTTAGGCTAGATATTACCCCAAAAAGACTTTTAAATTTAATAATTTCGCGTTCAGGAATTCCTTTCCTCCCAACAATTCTGATTTGATTGTGACCCGGGACCAGAGGAGGAAGGTTTTGTATCTACTCTCTCTCCGTTGACATAATCCGTTTTTTGGCCCTCACTTTCATTGTGACCTGAGGGAACGTTGTTAAATCACGAATCAGTCGGATTAACGACATTATTTTCCCATCCTCACTTAAGACCCTCGTGTTTCATAATCTGCGTCCAACTGAAATTGTAACTGGGCTCTTCCCAGTTTCGTTCCCGGGTTCTCGTCCATTTGTTCTCTCGTCGTTTTCTTGTTGCGTCTCTTCGTTGTCTTCCATTTCAGCTACTTGATTACACTATTCCTCCTTTCACCTTTCTGTCCTGTTTACTTTTTTTTCTATTTCAAATGTCGTCCTAAGGATGAAATCCAGGTAGTAAGTCATATGTATACCAAGTTTGGTTAAAATTGCTCAGTGGGTTTCAGAGTTATGCTGGAACACACACACACATACATACATACATAATCCATTTTTGTATACATAGAGGATAGCGCAATTAGTTATTTCCTCTCAGCGGTGTAGAAATTTCGAATTACTTAGCATTCTTCGTATATACTTTTATTTTATACATCGGTATATAATAGTTGTCCTTGTAAGGGTATGGTTATGTCAAGAACGTCAAACCATTGACGCCACCAACAAGCCCAAAACACTACAGCGAGGTATATATGTCGTTCTTTACCTTTGAATCGTTGCATGAATGAAACGGCCATTGATGGAATGAAAATGACCCCATTACTCACGGAGGCTTTCACCAAAGGTCTGGAATGTCCCTCTCGCCCGGAAACTGGCATTTACCACAGAGCGGATATATTTGAGTTTTACGACGGTGATTATGGCGGACCTAGCCAAGAATTATGCACTGCATTAGCAAGAGAGACAAATGCTAATGGGGGTCTTTGAACGCAGCTTTTGCGCTTATTATCGCAAACATGAAACTGCCTTTGTGGATGACGCGGACACAACAGATCCACGGATGCACTGGCAGCCAACCCCACCTGTCTTATCCTTTATCTCTTCTAATTGAAGCATCATGGAATATTCACATCTATCATTTGTTCTATTCGTGAATTGTGAAAAAGTGTCTCGTTTTCATTATTGCATATTTGTAACTAATTCACGCATGCATTATCGGTAAAGAGAGCGTCCCCTGACCACTCGTTGTACTCATATATGCATATATTTATGCATGCAAGAATTCGACTTACAGTGCAAATTCTTGCATACATTATAAATATATACTATATATATATACACACACACACATAGGGTTTCCCCTGATCATCCTCTGTGCTGATAACGTACATATGCATTTATGTAGGAAAGAATTTGGCATACATTGGGTATACGCATAAAAAATATAAAATAAAAGCAGCGTTGGCACTCTGTATTTCCGATATGTGTCATAATTTACAACGATAGCTGCTCTTCTTTTGAGAGAGAGAGAGAGAGAGAGAGAGAGAGAGAGAGAGAGAGAGAGAGAGAGAGAGAGAGAGAGAGAGATTCTGCAGCACTCACGAACTCACCCAAACTTCGCTTCACTCTTTAACCTACTAGTAGCGAGATGCTGAGGTCATGATAGTTTGTAGCCCACTCTTCACTTAGTTAAAAATTTTAATTCCAACATCTGGGTGCCATGGTATAACTATCTACGGGTCTGTCTGTCTGTCTGTCTGTCTGTCTGTCTGTATATATATATATATATATATATATATATATATATATATATATATATATATATATATATATATATATATATATTTATATATATATATCTTCTTCTTCTTTTACTTTTAACGTGCTTTTATTCCCATTTTTGTATGGGGTAAGCACGATGCCTTCTTTTGAAGGACTTTTTGATTTGGCTTTGGGGTAGACGATCGGCTGCCCTGCCTGACATCGCTTAGACCCCGGTACGTATGTTTCATGTATCATACCCGACCCAACGCCCTTTCTTCCCAGCAGCGAGAAGTTATTGCGCGGGTATGGCGAGAGTTCGAGACGTGTGAGATGTTTGTTATGTTTTTAGAAGGTGTTGTAGTGGCTTTGTTTGTGTGTGTATTTAGTCTGTAACATCCATTTGCTTTTTAAGCAAACCTATCCGTTGATTACATATATAATCCCGGGATGTCTACACGGATAGCAAAGTGTCTGCCTCTCTGACCAGTCGGCTGCGGGTTTTGAACCCGCGCCACAGACCTCTACGAAGTCCGAAGCTGCTGCTGTAACCGACTGAGCCACCGAGGCTCATATATATATATATATATATATATATATATATATATATATATATATATATATATATATATATATATATATATATATATATATATATATATATATATATATATATATATATATATATATATATATATATATATATATATATATATATATATATATATATATATATATATATATATATATATATATACATACATACATACATACATACATACATCCATACATACATACATATATGTATACACACACACAACCAACCCGTTTATTTCTTATCGTTTTGTATATAGTGCTTCGCAGCCAGTGAATTAAAATTTCCATTTATCTTTTACACTGAATCCGAGAGCGAGTAGAGAAATCGCTATTTCCCTTTCGAACGCATCGCGTTTCAATAAACGTTCGCAAGCAAATGCAAATATGTATGCAATTTTAATGAATAATGAAAGCACAGTAGCAGTTACGGAGAATTCCTTTGTTATCTGCGTAAATTACGAACCATAAATTAAGCAGCAACGACCACCTGCCACGCTTAACCTCACGCCTCATTTCAATGTGGTGCTAATGGACATTTATACGGCTATTTGATATTTTATGGGGCTCTCTGTAAAGCATGATAATCCTGACGATTGCAGCTTAAGGTATGTTACATGAGCTCAGATGGGTGTTATTCACTATCCGGCCTTGGTCGTTTTTAAATCTTAGTTATTGAATTGACGAAAGTGCATTATTTTCATCTCTTTTAAACCTTTTTATTTAACTACAAAAGTGTATTGTCTTTATCTTTTCTTAACACATATTCATGGGCGTATGTATGTGTGGGTGTGCGCGCGCGCGCGCGCGCGAGAGAGAGAGAGAGAGAGAGAGAGAGAGAGAGAGAGAGAGCGTAGCCCCTTGGAGACAGAGGATAGCTAAAAAACTATTGCACAATTTCTTTAATTCTAGGAGAAAATTAAAACCGACAAAGGCCGTTCTGAGAACTTCATGGATAATAATTAATAAAATAAATGAGGGGAAATATAAAGGAAAAGTTTAAAAATAAAGTTTTTCATTAGAACTTGAATTTCAATACCACATTGTCCTCATGTAGAAAAACAGTGTTCTGTCGTGAAGTCAAGGCCAGTGTGAGATAAAAGAAACAATGGAATTATTTACTGACATCCGAAAATAATGAACGACAGATGAACAGCTCTAATAATAGAACCCTCCAATGTCCACCGAATTTTCATGGCAGAATTTCTGTTTTATGATTTACATCGTAAGGTATATTTCATTTATGTAAAATAAACACATTTTTAGCAATTTTTTGCTATAAATTTACGGAATATCAATAACAGAAGAACTATATAAGTACGGCTAATATTTGGCTTCGTAGCGATAAATGATCGTTACATATGATGCTTCTGTTATGAATTATACTTGTCCTAATATCAAGCTAATTATATAGAAATAACCCATAACTAAGGAATTTAGCAATATCTCTAATGTACAGGGTGTCCATAAAGTCTCTTTACAAAAAAAAAAAAAATATATATATATATATATATATATATATATATATATATATATATATATATATATATATATATATATATATATATATATATATATTACGAAAGCAAATGAACAGACAAATATGTGAAAGTTATTGAAAAATGAGGAGTAGATACTTAAGTATTTTGCCTCATTTAATACACCCCTATATGGGCACCATTAGTTGCACTAAGCACACCAAGACGGTACTCGATTTCTTGCCATGTTCGCTGTAGCATAGCCATATCAGTGGTACCAATGGCATCAGTGATCTTTTGCTTGAGATCAGTGATGTTCCGTATCTTTGTTCGATACACGAGGTAGCCAGGGATTTCCATATGCCTGGAAATGTTTGATTTAGGAACCCACGAACATGCAGTCCCCATTGTGGTGGTGTACCATCTTGCTGGAAAATGATGGTTGGTTGAAAGTCATCTAGTTGTGGTGCCACATATTCAGTCAAAAGGTCAAGGTAAAAATCTGCAGTAATTCATGTCTCGTTAAAAAAAAAAAAAAAAAAAACAGACCAATGATTCGATTGCACATGATCCCACACACATTCACCTTTGGACTATCTCGGTGAAGTTCCCTAGTCACATGGGGATGTTCTGGTCCCCAGATTCTTGCATTATGTGTGATCAGTTTCCCTGAAACATGAAAGGTTGTCTCATCACTAAAACAAACTCGGTTGAGGAACGTTTCATCCTCAGAAATTCGTTTCAGCATGTTAACTGCAAACTCTTTTCGTCTTGGTTTATCATTTGGCTCGAGTGCCTGTATGAGTTCCACTTTGTAAGTGTACAATCGCAAATTCCTGTGTAAGACTTTGTGCACTGTTGAACTTGGTAGCTGTACGTGTCTGGCAGCAGTGCGGATGGACTTTGTAGGAGAATGATCAAAGGCTTGTCTTTCACGATCGATGTTTTCCTCAGATGTTCTTAGTCGTCCACTCCTCCCTTTATCCAACACTGTCCCTGTCTCCATAAATTTCTTGTGCCCTGCACGAATTGACAGACTTGACGGTACATCTCTTCCATACTTAGTTCTGTAGATTCGCTGAGTCTGCGTATCCGATTTTGTTTCAATAAACCGTGAGACACATTGTGCCTTTTCTTGAGGAGTAGCCATTTTTTAGGGGTTCATTTAACAGTAACTCTTTCATCAGTAGGGCACCCGAAATACACAAATGCCATGTGATTACAAACTTTGATAACGGCTGAGTACATAGAACAAATATGATTAAGATATCTCATCAATGGCTTTGGTAATATATTTTTTAAGTTATTCACACTTTATGGACACCCTGTATTTTTTCACTTGATATGCTAATCAATACCCCGTTAGGGAAAACCATTATATTTTCATTTCTCCCCGTGGGTTGTTCAGTGGCAGTGTAGAACTTTGACTATATTGTCCCATTAACTTTCTTCAGGCTGAAGAAATAATGATAAAAAAAAACACAATAACAAAGAGGCTACTCTTCCTTAAAAAACTAGCTACAAAAATGTTGTCCTTCGATAAATCTGGATATGTAATAGGGTTTTCATCTTAGTCAAATCCATATAATTCATATCAAGTGCTTAAGAAATATATAATACTATGCCATATGTTTAACAACCTTCATTTTCCTTTATTTCAACAGAACAATAAATTCAGTCTTGCTCAGGTCACTTCGCGCCTTATTACATGTTTTTATTTAACTTGACTTCCGTGTCTGTCTGTCTGTCTGTCTGTCTGTCTGTCTGTTTGGGCCAGAACATGTAACTCAATTTTTGACCTGTTCCCTTCGGCCGGTGGACTTGAAATTTTGCTAGGTTTCTCAATCCCGGTGCTAGTACAACCTTACATGATCAGTAGGTCAGCAATGACCTCAAGTGACCCTACAGTAACCTCTCCTAGTATCTCAGGATTTGTATGAAGGTCTTCAGATTTTTCATTCCTTTTTTGAGTCGGTAGAATAAGTTAATAACTACAGATTTTTCAAACCTTCTTTGGCTCGATAGGATATCATGTTCAGTTTTTTTCGTTGCAGTCATAAGTCGGTTACAATTTCTGTCAAAATTAAAAAGCATAACATAAAAAATATAGCATTTTTTTTCAATACACACTTGTCTTAAAAAACACTAGAATGTAAAAAAAATTAATTTTTTGAGAAACACCAGTATTTTCTTACAATTAAGCATGTCTACAAATATAAAATCATGGGTGCCAATCACGGAAGGAAATGCTACAAGAAATAAAAAAAATATTGTTCTTGTAGCATTTCCTTCCATGTTTGGAGCCCACACTTTTATTTTTGTAGACATGATTAATTGTAAAATCCCGGTGTGTCTCAAAAAATTAATTTTTACTTTTTTAGTGCAATTTGATAAAAGTGTGTATTAATTTTTTTTTCACTGTATATTTCCTCCACTTACCACATAATGCAAAGTTCATATTTCTTAATTTTTTTTTTTCACAAGACTACTTCTTCCGTGCTTTCCACAAGGTAATTTACACCAAATAACTTATGTTTACCTTATAGAATGTAACTTTTTCTACATTTCATTTAAATCTGTAAATCAGTCAGCTACTAACATATATCTTATTCATATTATGAAGAATTTTATATTTCATTAGAAATCCCTTTTTTTAAATGCATTCATACGACACCTTGTTCACAAAAGAAATTAAGTATTATATCAATTTCCATCTTGATATAATACTTAATTAAATCGCCCTCTTGCATGCCAAGCAAAAATATTTTTGTAAGTTAGATATTTTGCAAATTCCTATTAAAAACACGGCTCATTTTTCCCAAACCGACGAAAGCAAAATAAAATTACTAGGAATCTGAGAGTAGTTACCAATATCCATTAAGTTTTCCCCCGCCCCCTTAAAAACCGTTCACCTTCTAATATCAAGACATTTTTTTGGAGCATGAGAATGCTCCTTCGGAAACTGAAAAATAAGAAAGGGGATAATATGAGACCAGTATTGCGTGGCATCTTCTTTAATCAAAGGAAGAGCCTCTTCCCTTGTTCTCACGCACTAATTACCTCGTGACTCAAAAGTTATTTGAAATTACTTTTCTGTCCCGTCTTTCTGAAGAGTGGAAATCTTTTTTGATTGTTAGAGACATTAAACTATTACTTTTTTCCTGTCGTCTTTTCCTCATTTTCTTTTGTATTATTCACCATTCATATAGTTTTTTTTATTTTTCCTCATTCTATTATTATAATAATAGAATGAGGAATAATAATAATAATAATAATAATAATAATAATAATAATAATTATAATAATAATAATAATAATAATAATAATAATAATAATAATAATAATAATATTATTATTATTATTATTATTATTATTATTATTATTATTATTATTATTATTATTATTATTATTATTATTATTATTATTACAGTAGTGATATTAATACTATCATTATTAAATATTAAAAAGTATTATTATTATTATTATTATTATTATTATTATTATTATTATTATTATTATTATTATTCATGATGATTTTACCCTTTTTCAAATTATATTTTACTCATGAAACATGAGTAAGAATTTAGGAAAAAGTCATGTTTTATGATCGAAGTTCTACCCGTCTGTCTACTTATTTTCATTCTCTCTCTCTCTCTCTCTCTCTCTCTCTCTCTCTCTCTCTCTCTCTCTCTCTCTCTCTCTCTCTCTCTGATATATATACACATGGCTTAGCATCGCCTCTTGGTAAGGGAAGGAAGTTCAAAGGAGTCCAGGCCATCACTCAAGGAATTTGGGTTTATGTGGGTGTGAAGACGCACTTCCTTTTTTCTAGGATTTTCTTTTCAAAAAAGAAAACAGAAATTCTACTGCTATTCGTTTTTTAAGGAATTTGTTAAAAAAAAACGATATTGTTGAGCGATTTAATAACGCATAGTCGATCAGCTTTCACGGAATCCTGTAAATATCATTTATTCATGTGTTTATTCATCGATTTGTCTGACATGGTTAGATTCTCCAGAAATATAAATATCATCTAGATTCTCAATACGGGGAGAAATGGCTTGCAATATCGAAGTTATAATCAATAAAAAATAACTAAAAGCAAAATATAGAAATTGTATATGTTATAGCAAAAATTTAAAACGTGTATTAATAACTCAAAGGATTTATCAGTTCTGTATTACACTTGATGTTATTACTGTACTCCTCTCTTCTGACATTCCACTTGTATATATTTGGTGTGCAATACTCATTTGTTTCGGTACTCCACTGTTCCATAATGTGGAATCTACGAATATTATTAATAACTCGAAAAATAATGCCTGGCACTAAAGTTAATCAAGAATAACCTCACTACCTTATCTGATTACAGGTAAATGCCTTGCCTAACTACTGGACTCTACTCGTACTTCTGAAAGCGAGAGTAACATATTAATAGGCCCATCAACCTTTGGTTAAACCGTCGAAAGTTTCTGATATGGGTTCAAACAACGTATAGATTAATTACATTAACATAAGTTAAAAAAATAAATTATTTTTAGTGGAGAATACCAGAAATGGTAAATTTCCCATATTTCTATCCATTTTTCCTCATGAATTTAATCCTTTGAAATTGGGGAATGATCACTTTGTTCAGTTTGTATTCCCTGATCATTTTCTTGTGGCTCAATGTGACAGACGTTGCGTAAAAGGGGAGTGAGGTATTTTAGAGAGAAAGTATTATACGAATGGAGCCAGTGTATCAACGAAAAGTTATATTAATACTCTCTAGCTATTGAATCAACCCCTTACCCTCTGAGGATTAAAGGAAAAGAGTTGAGGGAAATTAACAGTTAAAAGAATATGAAGTATCAGGCAATAAATGGATAAGTGGAAAAGTGTGAAATATCCAATAAGATATAATACAAAATAGAATTTAAAAAAATATAGCCTATATAATGCAAAAGCCAACTATGGAATACTAGTTGGAATGTCAAGAAACTGCACGAAACTTGCTGACAGCGAAGTTATTTGACCGAAGCGGACTAATAAGAGTAAATATCAAAGAGAATGTGAAGTTGTTCTAAGATTCGAAAGCAGTTAAAGTTCTTTTAAAATACTGTAAATGAAAGAGGTAGCCGGCTACAATAAAGCTTCAGGTTTCACTATTTATGGATGACGGAGGTTACGTTGTTACACACGAACTTAAACACAGACGCACACATACTTCACAGCACGCTGACAAAGACAATGATTGTTCTCTTTGCGTACGAAGGAACAAGGCAAGATTTCGGCAGAGGCTACAGATGTAATTGCCGATATCGAAAATGATGACAGACGGCCATCCAAGCTTCTCAGCCAAAGGATTTGGGATACATTTTACGGAAATAGGAGTTTACGATTTTTCAAGGCGGATTTCAAGATGGTTTACTAATGTAAACGAGCTGGAAAAGACAAATTTAATAGTGAATTTCTGTATCACTTAAATTGGATTTTGATTTTAAAATGAAAAAAGTTAAAATATAAAACTACATATATATATATATATATATATATATATATATATATATATATATATATATATATATATATATATATATATGTATGATTATCACTTTTACGTGATTCATATACCACAGGTGAAAAATATTTATACTTGGAAATAAAGTATATATACACATACACATATATATATACATACATATATATATATATATATATATATATTTATATATATATATATATATATATATATATATATATATATATATATATATATATATATATATATATAAAATTCACAAAAAGGAAAGGAAGCACTGGAATGCTGCGAGGCCTTTCGACTGTCTACCATCCTTCACTTAGCAGACTGCTAAGTAAAGGACGACAGACAGTGCGAAAGACTTCGCAGCATTCCAGTGTTTCCCTTTCCTTCGTGGATTTTATCTTTTTATATATTCATCACGTTCCATATGTTCGTGATTCAGTTATACATGCATACACACAAACGCATATATACATACATATATATATATATATATATATATATATATATATATATATATATATATATATATATATATATATATATATATATATATATATATGTATAATGTATGTATATATGTATATCTACGCATGGTCTAAACTACTTTAATAATAATAATAATACGTATGGTCTACGTATGGCATGGTCACGGAATGAAATCCTTTTGAATTGCACAACCCTGAGAAACATTAAATCGCCCTCACCTGAAAGTGAGAAATGTAATTGCCAGAACAAGGATGGTTTCAGGGTTGTATGAGGATGCATGTATGTATACACACACTCACATCCACAATCACACACACGCGCACACACACAATATACATACACACACATATATATATATATATATATATATATATATATATATATATATATATATATATATATATATATATGTGTGTATATATATATATGTAAATGTATATATATATATATATATATATATATATACATGTATGTGTGTGTGATTGTGAATTTATGTAAATGCATAGATATACATATATCCTCATACATGTGTGTGTGATTGTGAATTTGTGTATGCATATATATATATCCTCATACAACAATGACACCACCCTTGCGCTGGCAATTATATTTCTCACTTTCAGGTGATGGCGATTTAATGTTTCTCAGGGTTGTGCAATTCAAAAGGATTTCATTCTGTGAATGTCCCCATTCCTTTGAGTTTTCCTGTGCATTTTTCTGCAAAAAACATTCGAAGTCTTTGAACCCTCATGGTTGGAATGGCGCCCTCCCACAACATGCGAGGGCGGGAAGTTCTTTGTACGAAAGTTGAAGTAATTTACCTGATAAAAAAAACCTTTATCCCGAGTCATTTTCGTAAATTGCCGAGAGATGGCGACGAAGTCTCATATTTAAGATTAAGAAATTATACGCCAAAGATGAAATCTCTTTCCTTGTTTATGTTTTTAGTTGGGGGTTGATGGGGAGTTGGGGCCCCACATCCCCTGAAAAAACAGAAATTATTATAAGTGAGGAGTTACTTTCTTGCCAAAGAATCTGCACCTGAAAGGAAAACTGGATTCTGTTTCTATCATGGTTTCATATTGAGTTGCTGCAATTTCCTGAATATTTTTGTAATAGCCCTCTAGATAAGACTTTGTGGTCAAATCTGTGTTTGATACAATTATGTATGAAATTTAATTACGTTCATAAGGAGAATTCTAATCTTAAATTAATATAAAATTATAGGTCATTAGACTATATACATACATATATATATATATATATATATATATATATATATATATATATATATATATATATATATATATATATATAAATGTAAGTATATATATAATATATACACATACACACACACACACACACACACACATATATATATATATATATATATATATATATATATATATATATATATATATATATATATATATATATATATATATATATATATATATATATATATATATATATATATATATATATATTATATATATATCTCACATGCAAACTTACATTCAGTATTAGGCAACGACAGACGGCAGGATAAACAATTCTGATGGACACAATAATATTACTGTATAGAACATTTTAACGAAGTCATCGAAGTATTAGCATCACCATCATTCGTAGAATGAACGGCACAACGCGAAAAAACATCACCTCCATTATAAATCAGGTAAATGAAAACTAACAGTAATCTGAACTGACTATTTCCCTGAAACTAACGGCATTTTTAGCCCCGAATGGGATAATCTAGAATTCTAGATCTTCCCGCTTACGCGAAATGATTCAGCGTTCGGGACGAATTGTTACCGTAATTGTCACTGTTGCAAACGTCAAGGGACACTTTAATTATAGATGCGTACGATATGTTTCAAGGGGACAAAGGAAGATAACTATTACGACCTCATTCTACACATGGCCATTTTACGAAATACTTATTTTATTTTTGGACATTTTACGAAATACTTATTTTTTTCCCCTTCCGCACTTCATTTGAGCTTATTGTCTTTATTATCTTGGTCCTGCGATATAATTTACATCTCGTTCAAGGAAAATGTTCCTGTTGAACTGGTGTTCATTGCGTCGACAAAGGAAAGGATTGCTTTGTGTGATGACAATACTGTTGGCAAGAGAAATAGCTTGGTGACTTCACCGCAATGACAATGATCACATCTGGAATATCAGCTACTTCTACCAAGTGTTTTCGTAAGACCACCACCATCACTACTACACCTACCACTATTAATGTTACCAATAATAATCTGAGCAACACTCAAGTCATTTTCAAATAAAACAAGGGGCAAGGATGGAAGATGGAGGAGGGGGAGGGGTGAAAGCTGTGAGGGAGAGGAGTTCTTTGCGTGAAAAGTGCGTGATTTGTTCAAAACATGATATTCAGTAACGGCAGGTGAATGAATATACTGCACGTGGAATACTACTGTAGCATCGCATTGCATTGCTACCAACTCGTTAAAAATAAGAGTTAAAATGCATGTAGTGATAAATCAAATATCAAATTAACCTGACCTTAAAAATGACTTACACCCAAAGAGAATTATATGGGATAAGTTCATCTGGCCAGGTCAGTTATTGGACCCTTATCTTTTGGGAATGACACACAGGTAGGGACTTGACTTATCCTCTAAACCCTATATATATATATATATATATATATATATATATATATATATATATATATATATATATATATATATATATATATATATATATATATATATATATATATATATATATATATATATATGCTTTAGTGGATAAATCAAGAGTCTACCTTTGCGTCAGTCGTTGATTTTGAAGCCTAATCTATACGCTAGTTCTTCATTAAAGGGTCTCTCTCTCTCTCTCTCTCTCTCTCTCTCTCTCTCTCTCTCTCTCTCTCTCTCTCTCTCTCTCTCTCTCTATATATATATATATATATATATATATATATATATATATATATATATATATATATATATATATATATATATATATATATATATATATATATATATATATATATATACATATATATATATATATATATATATATATATATATATATATATATATATATATATATATATATATCTATATATATATATATATATATATATATATATATATATATATATATATATATATATATATATATATATATGTATATTGTATATATATATATATATATATATATATATATATATATATATATATATATATATATATATATATATATATATATAAATATATATATGTATTTATATACATATATATATATATATATTAAAATACATATATACATATTAAAATGTATATACATACATATATATAAATAAATATACATATATATATGTATATGTATATATATGTGTGTGTGTGTATAGGGGAAGAGTAGTGAAACCTTACATAAGGAAATGGCGTATAGATTAGGCTTCAAAATCACTGATTTATTATATACCTTTACAGGTGGTTTTTTCCTAGACGAGACAGTATCAAACGTAAAAAAAAACTGTCAAAATAAAGTCTTCTACAGCCTTCGCCATACTTTGGTCTCCTTCGTGTAAGAATGGTTCGAACTCCCTTGACTATTCAGTTGTTGGATTGTTCAGAAGTTGGACGACCAACGCAGCATAAATGTGACCCGAGGACTTGGCCAAACCGTGTTAGGTATGATTAGGTCTTTACAGGCCTCAGCGAATGGCGAAAAAGTCAAATAAGAAGAGGAGAGCACTCAGAAGGATCTACACTATAAACTTGGGTTCTTTAATACATACATATATATATATATATATATATATATATATATATATATATATATATATATATATATATATATTTATTTATATATATTTTTTTTTTTTTTTTTTTTGTACTGAGGAATGGAGTTATGGTTTATATTTATTCTTTTCCTTTCAAGGACCTACTTTACGCCTAGGTAAAGCATTTTTAGGACATTTATTTAGCTTTATTACTTTAGTATACAGTATTTATAAAGAAATGTTTCCTGCAACACTAACAAAACTACAGTAGAAGTTCGTAAACGAAAGGTGTCTGAGAATTATTTATCAAAAGTACTTTAGGGGTATTACGATGTAGCGAATTAAATTCTGCTTTCAAGCAATGAGTACAAATAAATGACTATATTATAATTAAATTAAGTTTTTTTAAGGATTAACGAAAACATTATGCCAATCCTTGTTGTGGCAGAAAGTAACTATTTCATCTTTTTATGTTTTCATGTTCAGTATTATCGTGACGAATCTCCAAAGATGACATCCACTCATCACTAGCTTTTATGGTTTATCTAAGTAATGACACTATAAAGTCGACGATCGCACGGTCCATTAATGAAAATATTAGTTATTTATTAATTAAAGCATAGCTAAAATATTATTTACGAGAAATGAATGGCTATAAGATCATTCCAGTCCCTGCTTCTTTAATTTTATGCAGTCTACCACATATAAAATAGATCTTATACTGAAGAAGAGAGAGAAAACGCAAAACTGGTAACTCCGTTACTAGAAAAAATTCTTTGTACTGTCATTTCTTCTTAAGGATGGAATTCCCCAGACACAAAACAAGAGGTAAGTCAAATAAAAGCATAATCAGAGAGAGAGAGAGAGAGAGAGAGAGAGAGAGAGAGAGAGAGAGAGAGAATCCCATTTCTCGCTGTGACAAACAAAGGACCCCTGAAGAGTAATAAAGCCCTCTCACCCTTTAACCCCTTTCCGGAGAGTGTTCCCTTTAAGATGTCATAATTTAAACAAAACACAAAAGAGGAAAAGGACGTTCTTATTTGCTCTTCCCCCATAAATCCACTTAAGACTTTTACCCAGAAAACTAATGCTCGTCGAGATGCACTGATGAGTTCTCTATTTCCAGTTTGAATCTAATTTAAAACTCAGGTAAATTACTTCAGATTTGTCATTACAGCAGGGGACTGACCTCTGTCATGTTAACTTGGAAAAAGCAATCATCCATGGGAATCATCATTCTCTACGAATTATTCTTGTTTTGAACAGGATGTCAATATCGGGATTTATTAGGTAACATTTTTTTTCTCAAAGTCATAGCTATGATATCAGTACTAGATGATTCTTGAACGGAAAAACGAGTATTTCAAAAATATTTAACTAGATGCGACTGCGCACATGGTTGATGAATAATATTACACACAGCCTGCCAAGAATTATGCATATCTTGGAGTTTTTGAAACATGAAAGTGGGCAAATAGAAAAGAAATATTGACACCATGTGTGAACTGGTAACACGTGAGAATGAAGGTATTTAAAGGCATACAGATAAAAATATTAGTAGAATAAATGATTCATTGGAGGGGGATGCGATTGATATACATACATACACACACACACACACACATATATATATATATATATATATATATATATATATATATATATATATATATATATATATATATATATATATATATATATATATATACACACACACATATATACATAGAGAGAGAGAGAGAGAGCCAGACAGACAGACAGATAGACAGACAGAGACGGAGAGACAGGCTTACATTTGTGATTTAGTCCATACAAAATGCATGTCAGTAGCAGGAAAACAAAGAACAAGGCTGAAATATACTACGGATAAATCAAATATACAGGGAAATTGATAAAGACAGGCACATTTGCCTTATCAAAATAATGTAATTGCCAAGGGTTTTCTAAGATAGATATATTTATATGTATATATTCAACGAAGAAGAAGATATATATATATATATATATATATATATATATATATATATATATATATATATATATATATATATATATATATATATATATATATATATATATATATATATATATATATATATATATATATATATATATATATATATTTTATATATATATATATATATATATATATATATATATATATATATATATATATATATATATATAAAATCATCAATAGGACACACAGATATACAAGCTGACTTTATTCCAACGGATAATTATCGGATTAATTACATCATCAGGGCTGTTAAAATATGAAAATAAAATTCTTTGTAAAATCATAAAAGCTAGAAATAAAGGCTAAAAGTTATTCATACAAAAATTTTCACAAATGTACACAAACATTAAAATTAAAGAACAAAAGTTTTAAAAATCATTACATTAAAATGAAGGTAACTGAATATACAGTAAACTAAAATTGAAAACCATCTGTGAAAGGGTTACAGAACAAAAGATTAAGGACCGACCTAGAGGGTGACAGCTTTAAACTATAAACATAAATAGAAAGAACACAAGTCGATAAATATAGAGGAGGAGGAGGACGTGTGAGTGTTTAACGACGGAACAAGTTGTTTGATGAAAAGTGATTCCAGGATAACAAGGTCTTGAGGGTTGGTGGTATGGCCTAAAATGTGGAAGTCTTTATTATCAATGTGTGTTTTACAAATTTTTGAGTGATTTCTGATGTTGGAATGTTCAACGGAAGCTTACGCCACGATGAGAATCGATTCGCACCTAAGGAGTCTACTGGTGGATCCCCATAGGTCCCTGTTTGACATTCAGGGCAAGTATATTTATAAATGACACCAGAGGACATATAAGGTGATAACCGATCTTTGGTTTTAAAGAGTGAACCAATGGTGAAAGGGTTCTTAGGGATTAAAGTGACATCAATGGCATACAAATGATCCTGAATAATTTGAGTGAACTTTTTTGTGGAACTTCAGTAAATGGAAAGCTTGCGTAAAATTTCATTTTTGGACGGTTAAAACTGCTGGTTTTTAATGAAATGTTTGTTAAGTAATTTATGTAATTTCTATACACCAGCTTTGCAGGGAAACAGTTATTATTAAAAAGTCAATTAAAAGAAATTTCCTTATGAAAAGGCTCAGTTCGACGTAAGGAAGGTGCCCTGTGGAGAACTCTGTTTCTACCCTTCTCACAGGGCACTTACGTCGAATTTTCATGGAAATTTTTTTAATTGACTTTTTAATAATAACTGTTTCCTGCAAAGCTTTACATAAATTACTTAACAAACATTTATTACAAAGTTTTAACTGTCCAAAAATGTCTTATTCAGGATCATTTGTATGCCATTGATGTCACTTTAATCCCTAAGAACCCTTTCACCATTGGTTCACTCTTTAAAACCAAAGATCGGTTATCACCTTATATGTCCTCTGGTGTCATTTATGAATATACTTGCCTGAATGTCAAACAGGACCTATGTGGGATCCACCAGTAG
Organism: Macrobrachium rosenbergii; assembly: GCF_040412425.1. Lineage (NCBI taxonomy): Eukaryota > Metazoa > Arthropoda > Malacostraca > Decapoda > Palaemonidae > Macrobrachium > Macrobrachium rosenbergii. The sequence goes on from NC_089747.1 coordinate 55,541,227, forward strand.
ACTCCTTAGGTGCGAATCGATTCTCATCGTATATAAGCATACAGGTAGCAGAATTTCAAACCCAGAACATTCCAACATCAGAAATCACTCAAAAATTTGTTATAATAAAGACTTAAACATTTTAGGCCATACCACCAACCCTCAAGAGTTTGTTATCCTGGAATCACTTTTCATCAAACAACTTGTTCCGTCGTTAAACACTCACACGTCCTCCTCTCCTCTATATTTATCCTGACTTGTGTTCTTTCTATTTATGTTTATGTTTAGTTTAAAGCTGTCACTCCTCTAGGTCGGTCCTTAATCTTTTGTTCTGTAACCCTTTCACAGATGGTTTTCAATTTTAGTTTACTGTATATTCAGTTACCTTCATTTTAATGTAATGATTTTTAAAACTTTTGTTCTCTAATTTTAAACGTTTGTGTACATTTGTGAAAATTTTGTATGAATAACTTTAGCCTTTATTTTTAGCTTTTATGATTTTACAAAGAATTTTATTTTCATATTTTAAAGCCTGATGATGTAATCAATCCGATAATTACGAAACGTTGAATAAAGTCAGCTTGTATATCTGTGTGTCCTCTGCCCTTCATTGATGATTTTAAGTATGGATTGACTCTGACTCCTCACACTAATCTATATATATATATATATATATATATATATATATATATATATATATATATATATATATATATATATATATATATATATATATTCATAAATATACCTGTCTTTCTCTGTTTTTTTTCTCAACAATCTCCCACAATGATTAGATTTGTTCTTTTTTATCATGATTTTGGACCAGGTAAAGTTTGTCAAGAAGTGCCATATTTGTTTTGACTCGGGAGAACTATAAATTCTCGTATCACAAATTTTTCACTTAAAAAATTAAATACATTTTCTTGTCATTATATATGTCTTACGGTGTTTTCTAACAAATTTCCGTTCGTTAAGGTTTGAAACATATATTATATTTAAAACATTTTCCTGAATTTTTGTTTCTTTTTATCAAAGACTCGTTAACGTCTTGGAACGAAAAAAGCCAAGGATTTTGAAGAGGTCGTCTGTCGAGAAACAAGTGTTCACGGTGGTAAAACTAAGCAGGAAAATGCAGACATAAGTCGAAACCAAAACGTGACAACGATTCCTATGAAAGAATGTTACCCGTCTGCAACAGCAGCAAAAAAAAAAAAAATAAATAGATAAAGTAAGGAGTGGGAATTCACATCTCGAAAAAAGACAATATTTCTGCTATTAGATTACGAGAGAGAGAGAGAGAGAGAGAGAGAGAGAGAGAGAGAGAGAGAGAGAGAGAGAGAGAGAGAGATAATAAAAAGGTGGAGTAGAATGGAGTGAGTTCGGATCGGATCTGGGGATAGAAAAAGAATTTCGGACGTTCAAGGAAGGTTCATGAAGGACCTAGGAAAAGAAGATCCATTGAACCAACAGCTGAGGCGAAGAGGATCCTTGAGTTGTTATCGTCTTTTCATTCAGTATCCTGATGTTCGATCAACATTTTTGTTCGAATGGATATTCATTCAGTCGTGACTGATTTTGAAAGCTCGAGATAATTTTTTGCCTATTGATTGCTCATCGTAACCTCAATTGGCCATAAGATACAGGCATAAACATCATAGGGATCATCGCTGCTTTCATTTTATTAGAAACGAATGTTTATCCATTAACTTCTGTTGCATGTATCACTGCAGGTCATCGGGATTTTGTAAAATCTTGTTTTATTCCACGGTTTGTGGTAAGTTCATCTATTTATTTCTATAAATACTATTAGAAATATTGAGCCTAAGGCTATAATAGAAAATTTAGCGCGTTAACACAGAATATTAAGTACTGTTTTAGGGAATCAGGATGGCAAAGAAATCGTATGTCAAAACGTCTTCTCTAACCTCAATCTTATCTTCTTTTTCGTACTGCTGCTGCTAATTTGGTATTTCTTAGGTTCATTTAACATGACCCCAGTTCGTCGAGAGACTGCGCTTTTCCCTATGGAAGGAATTTCATGGCTGTGAAAAGGTTATTTCGTTCTCTGAGCTTTCGTTTTCCCTCCTTCAGACGATATTTAGTTTCATGGATATGATATCTAGGTGATATAATTGGCTTTTGACACCATTTCATACAATATCTTTACTTTACCTTCCTTTGTTTTTTTAAATAATATATAATGATAAGTAAAATATTTGAATAATGGTTTTTTTTTAGGTCAAAGGGGATAATTAGATGTAACAGATTTGGTTCTGAGATTAAGTCATTAGGATAATAACATGGTATGAAATATAAGAATACTATTTTCCCCTTCTCACTAATGTAAGCTAAGATCCACAGTGAAATACATATAATAAAATTTGTTGTTTATTAAAAACATGTGTACAATAAAGAAACTTCGTCCAACTATTGTGGACTTATTCACTGAAACTTTTAATGTACAAGAAGCTTTATAATAAGTATTTCATTGTGGTTTGTGCTTTTAAAATGATGACTACAGGGAACAGATTTGGCTGCCAGACCCATAATGGATTGGTGGAGTTTACTTGCAAAGAGATGTTAACATGCTCAAAGGAGCTTCAGTACCACACCTTATGAAAGCTACTGTTTTACCTTGAAAACATATAATTCCTAAAATTTATATGGAAGATATAGAGAGAGAATTATAAAATCATTTATGAATAGCATGGATTTCGCCAGCTTATCTGAATCCTGCACCGCATTCGATGAAATCATTACGGTTTTATTTGGCATTACGATGGATTTGACGAAGGTTTAACGCTGTATATGAGCGAAAATCCGTGGAATTATATTTATATATATATATATATATATATATATATATATATATATATATATATATATATATATATATATATAAATATATATATATATATATATATATATATATATATATTTATATATACATATACATATACATATACATATATATATATATATATATATATATATATATATATATATATATATATATATATATATATATATATATATATATGTGTGTGTGTGTGTGTGTGTGTGTATATATATGTTACAACTGTTTGAAATAGATAAGAATATTCCAGGTATTACGTAACGAACCGATTGGTCTATCTTCAGAGGCGGTTGGGGGGGTTTATCTCTCTCTCTATCGGCTTTCCTCTCTCTCTCTCACTACTGTCACAAAGATCTCTTTCGTTCTCGCATGGATTTTTCTCTCTCATTCCGCATTAAAAATGAAATGGGTCGTATAAGGAAAACTCAATCTTTAATACCAAAAATAGATTTATTATTTTAAGCAACCCAACAAGCAATGAACAAACAAAGCAAAGATTAAAATGCATCATAAATGAAATTGTCAACTAAGAAAACATCTAACTCAAGATTTAGTCTCAGTCCAACTAAAAAATCTGATTATGGCTAATAGCCTGCAAATTCAAAAATTCTCACATATTCCATTATAGACTTTGTAAAGTCTAGTCTCAAGTCTCCCACATAAAATACTAGACATTGCAAAGGTTTGTGTCTGTCTTTCTCTATGATCACACCAACATGATAACATCATGTTATTGCCCACAAAGTCATCACCACAACCACAACCATGACATCTGTCGAAAAATTAAGCACAAAATAATACTCCCAAAAATATACAAGTGCAAAACATAATAATGAAAAGTCTAAAATGCATGAGTAAATAGCATACTGGTAAAATATAGAACACAATAAAATAGAATATTGAAATGGTAAAATGCTACATCCATACAAGTTCAAAAATGTCTTGAAATATGGTAAAGACCATAAATCCACAATTCACATAGAAAAACGAAGAGTCTGGACTGTACCTTATTCTGCCAATTCTAAGAGCTCGCCACACTCCAAAGATAATGTCTTCACGATCTCGTTCTAGGTCTGCTAATGAACGACCGAACTAATCTTTGGGCAGAATTAGACATAAAATCGAGATTCTGTAACACACGAACTCTTGTACGCGCATAGCTACTTGGTCATATGACTCGGCCAATATCGCGTGTTCATCACATTAACTGCTGAGATAATCAACTATTTGCTGAATCCAACTGACGGCTTCAAGAGTACCATCTCGCAACCAAAAATTCTTCCATCACACTCTGTACCTTTTAATGTTAAGGCGGCCATATTTTCTGAAATATATATATATATATATATATATATATATATATATATATATATATATATATATATATATATATATATATATATATATATATATATATATATATATTCCTCCTTCTTTTCGGCCTTATTACTTCCACTATACACACACACACACACACACACACACACACATATATATATATATATATATATATATATATATATATATATATATATATATATATTCCTCCTTCTTTCGGCATTATTACTCCCACTATATAGTAGGGTCGGCCTCTGAGTCAACTTTCTCCATCTGTTTCTATCCCTTGCATCTTCTCTCCCCTGTCCCACCTCACCCATATCCCTCCTCATCACATCCATCCATCTGATCCACTGACGTCCCACACTCCTGGTATCTCGCTTTTCCTGAGATATTGTGTGATAGCGTGAGCCGACTTGCTATGCCAGCTGGTCTGTCATCTTCACATCATAAGATATTCCTTGCCCTAACTAAATTCTAAGGACTACTGGAATTGAGATACTAAGTACAAAACTAAAACCTTTATTGACAAAGAAATAACGAAAATAACTTCTAAAAAAATTAAGAAGAATGAAAACGAATGATTCAACATAACTATCAAACTATTCTAAGGAAATAAGGTCTAAACCATAAACACCCAATTATTTAAGGAAATAGAGAAATAACTCATCTGTCATTCAAATCATAAACAGGTCAATAAATAGAATCAGGTCATTTCAAAAATGTCACACCACTCCCTTCCTTGAAGAGGAACGTGAAGGAGGGAGGAAGGAATACCTGTAAAAGAACAAGCGTTATATTAAAAACCAGAAAATGTAAAAAATGCAGAAACACAAGGTTTCACTGCCACAGGGGTAACATCTTTTCAATAGTCTGAAAGAAAAATTTAAAATGTTTATGAGCGGTACTTACTTCACCATTGTCCTCTGGAGACAGTTTCAGTCTGGGTGTTTTTCTCTGTCACCCTGAGCATGCACTCAAAATACGGGTTTCATTGTCCCACTCATTCTATGAAGAACATGCATTATATGGGTTTTGTCAACGCACATATGAACACACTCTTGTGACATCATTCGAGGTCAAAGTACGGTAAGACACGCCTCTTGCAATGAGGGCGTCACGAGGCACCTGGTCACACACGTACTCACACACTCCACTATAATATTCTCTTCAAATCTGGATTTTTAACCGGATCAACCTTCTCGAAGGTTCTTTTGCTGAAATCGCATTTCTGCTCCTCATGTCTTGTCACCAAGGGGCTTCTGCGAACATTGACTTCTTGTGGTATGCGAAAGACACTCAGGCATTGTGTATAGTCAACTGATCCCTCGAACAGCTGACCCATCTTTCAAAGGTCACCTTCGTGAGCAGTTACGCATATATCACACATTCTTCTTATATCTTGACTCTCCCTCCTTTCCAGTAGTGATATTCCAGCAATCCATCTCACCATTCTCATTTCGGTTCTCTCCAACAGTCCCTCCTCTTTCCTCGTAAGTGCCCAAGTTGTTCCCCCATATAATAGGATGGGTCTGATAAGTGTCTTATAAATCTTGAATTTGAACCTTAATGGCATTTTCTTGTCTAAAACAACTCCAGTTACTTCTCCCCATTTTCATCATGTTCTTTCACTCTATCTCACTGCTTTCTCAGTACCTCCCTCCTCTATTATTGTTGATCCCAAGTAGTTAAATTTTAGTCATTGTTCATTTTTAGCACTGTACCATCTTCCACTTGAATGTTTACTTCTTCATGTTCTTCGTTATTACTAATCATTGACTCTGTCTTTCCAACGTTCACTTTCAATCCTTTCTTTTTAAGGCTCCTTTCCTTGCTAAAAACCTTTCTTACAGTTCTTCTTCTGTGTCTGCTATAATGAGTAAATCATCAGCAAGCATCAGTTCCCACAGTTCTTCGTTGTTCCTTAATTCTGATGTCAAAGTGTCTATAACGACGAAGAACAAGAATGGACTCATAGCTGATACCTGCTGGGGGCCAACCTCCACAGGGAATGCCCCAGTCTCCCCATATTTTGTCTGTACAGTGGTTCTTGCCCCCTCATGCATCATCTTCACTAACCTTACCAACTTCTCTGGTACTCCTTTCTTTCTCAAACGCCAATAAACTACTCTTCTTAGTACTATGTCATACGCCTTTTCAAGATACACAAAACACATGTAAACTTTCCCGTTTTCTTCTAAATACTTCTCTTGGACTTAACTTACTATAAAAATAGCATCCACTGTGCTCTTTCTTTTCATAGACACAAACTGCTGCTCGTGTAAATCCATCAACTCTCTCAACCTCCCTTCTACTATTCTTTCTAGTATCTCGAATGGATGCTCCAAAAGCTTTATTCCTCTGTAGCTCCCACAGTTCAACATGTCTCCTTTTTGTGTATACATTTTAATCATCCAACTATCGTTCCAGTCCCTTGGCATTTCCTCTACATCCCAGATCTTTTCCAACAGCGTATGCACCCACTCTTTGCCTAGATTTTCCAGTGCCTTTAATCATATTTTCCTTCAGCTATATTATATTATATATATATATATATATATATATATATATATATATATATATATATATATATATATATATATATATATATATATATATATATGTATATATATATATATATATATATATATATATATATATATATATATATATATATATATATATATATATATATATATATATATATATATATATATATATATATATATATATATATATATCTGTGTGTGTGTAAAAGAATAAGAACTTTGATTACAAAATATTTAGACAACTTAAAAACCACAAATTATAAGAGCCCTTCACCATAGCTTCTGGTTCGTTGGTTTTCTATTTCCAGCGAGAGAGAAGCTGGAGGTCCCAGCGACTGGAATATCCTGCTGCACTGTACAATAACGCCTGCGTGAAGTGCAATAAATGCTTGCGCGCCTGGGAAAGGAATTTTCATGACTCGAAAAATAGAAACCACGAAAAAAGGCGCCCGCCCGAGAAAAATGCCGTTCATTGGTCTTAATGACGAGTAAAAAAAAAAAAAAAAAAGGCTAAAAGCAACGTGAATATTTTTTTTCTTTTTTTTTGCGTTATGTTTGTCGGTGCGCTATTGAATGGAATCGGCGGCGAGCGATGCTTTTGCTTTAACGAAAAATGGAAAAAAATCCTCACAGTGATACGGAAAATTCTCCCTTTTCCCCTATCTCCCTTATATCTCCCCAGAAAGCCTTATGGAAATAGAAGAGTGAAAGAACGATCTAGATTCCATAGTTGCTGATCTAAAATCAACTGTAAATTAAAGAGATCTAAAATCATATTAATTATGTAATTATGTACATAGAAGGATGGTAGAGGAAAAAGCAATGAAAAATACGTATCCTTGCATAGGAATAAAGCAAAAGAAAATGTTATGTTTTACCTTTTTCTTGCATAGTATTACTCATCTGGTCTCTACTTGATGGCTCCAGATGATAAATAATCCCATCCTCCTTCTCTCTCTCTCTCTCTCTCTCTCTCTCTCTCTCTCTCTCTCTCTCTCTCTCTCTCTCTCTCTTACTTTGGCGCCTCAATGTTTTACCTTACGTGCTTTTTTTTTTTCATTTAATTCCTTATCTGCTGTCGTTAGCGTTTCCTATCGTTTACCTCTCCAGATCATTTACAGACCTTTGTAAAAACGCGAGATAACAAAAAATGGGAAAATGTAACAGGCGTATCAAAGTAGAATGCGCCTTGGCATTATAATAAAGTGAGACGCGTCTTTTCTTTTGTTTAGTTGAGGAAACGAATTTGTATTTGTAATTTTTTTTTTAGTTAACGTTAAATATTTCGGCCTTTAGAGGACACTGTCGGTCAAAAGGAACAGCTAATCACGATTAGCGTCAACGACATTAGTTACGGATATTTACTGTCAGCTCCATGAAAAAGAGATTTCTTAAGCAATTTTATTTTCCACCATACGACTTCTCCACTTACAGGAGGTTGCAGGAGGTAGCTACAGAGGGTGTCCATCCACTGGTTTTCAAAATGACTTCTTTATTTGGAGGGAATGAGGCTGATAGCCCCTACATTTCTACCTGTGTTGAGACAATCATTCCCTCAGGGCAACGAACTGCCCAAAAAGTCGGGCCCAAGTCTAGCCCAAGTCATCATTCCTTAATGGAGTTGAATTTTGGCGCCTCGCTGCTTGAGGTCAATATAAGAAATTTATTTAAATCTTTGAAAAGACTTATAATGGTGATATATAACCTAAAATAAAAATTTTGATGAATAGATAATAGGCAGAACATAACAGTTCTGAAAAATAACTTATAAACGCAACAAAAGTATTTTACGAATTTTCTATTAAATCGAAGTCTGAATATGGCACTTGTATTTGAATCGACAACGACAGAAATGTCATCGTGAAATGTAAATTCCTTCCAATTACATAATAACCAATGTTCATTGTAAGTATTACAATCGCATTTGTCATTTGCTCTGGCTAAAATTTAAATACAACCTTATTAAGGACCGGTGATTTACAATAGAACCGTTTATAAAGGACCGCATGCCGTCGGGCACTTAGCCGTTTATATCTTCTCTAAATTTAACATCGTTAATTGATCGTTCTGGAACGGTCAGTTTTGGAACGGGTTATGGGAAAGTGTTTGTCATAATGAAATAAAATGTAATTTCTGTTTGTATTCCAGTTAATTTCTGTTTCTTTTGCTGAGCAGAAGATTTCGTAGTAATTTAATACACGCCCCCTTCAGGTATCCGTGCAAATGAATTTTGACCTGAAACAGGATATAAGGTCATGACATCATAGCTGAAAAACGATCAAATGTTTAAGCTCTGCTCAAATTTCAATGCCTTCTAACTAATAGGAGCATGAGACAAGCACCATCGTCATTTGGACAAACGACCGTGGAGTGTTGCAGCAAATATAAACGTAAATACGAGCAAGAACTAAAATTAAGACTACGTAGGTCACATTTATTAAATGCTCGATAAGCCACTTCAAGGAGCATGAGACAAGCACCATCGTCATTCCCTAATTAAGATGATATTCGTAAATGGGGTCTTAAATCCAATAATGATTATGTATCAAATCCAAAGAGGACTGGTTTATTACCGAGTGTTGAGTTCTTTAAATGTCCTTCGTCAAACATAGACCGCTGCTATAACCATAGAGATGGTCGTACAGTAAAGCTCAACCTAAGGCAGATTTGCAAACCTTTCATATTTGTTATATGGGAAAGCATAACTTCAGTCAAGAATTAAATAGCGCTTCTGCATATGATTAGAGCGATTGGTTTCATTAACCTGTATTTGGGAAACAAATTTTTTGCGTGGATACGTCCGTCAAAACTCATGTTTCTCAACTAGTTTCTCGGTCTTGGCGAACAACTGTCTTACGATGAACGTCGTATAATCTGTTGCCTCATTCATTACCTCAGTGTCTCCTATTCTTACCTTAGGTTATCTCATATTTTGAGGAAATCTACTTAGTACATATCCTCTAATTCTGTGATATTCAGTTATGTATATAATTCAGGTAAAATCAGGATATACTTCTCGTGAATGCAGACTTGCATGCTCACAACATATCGTCACGGGGCACCTCATTATTTCGAAAGAGGTCAGGGACCATACGGATAATTAACAGCCTCTATAAAAGAGGAGGAACTGAGCTGCTGCTCAAGAATGATGCCAGAGAAAAGACTGAAAGTCTAAAGGCCTTTTCTCTCTAGCAAAAAGATGAAAACGATTTTGAGAAAAAAACATTCAGAAAATTAAACTTCAAAAACAACTCAGAACTCTGAAAGCTAGTCTGTCAAGGCCACTGCTAAAATTGTTTCCGTGAAGAGAGAGATAGTTCGCGAAGCTCCAGCGAATTTCACGTAATTATACTATTTGTATGCTGACAGCTCTTAGGGCGGAACTGATGGATAAGTATTCAAGCCCGATCCTTCATTTGCATGTTGTGATCAACACGTTGGATGGAAAGGCATAAAATGTCTTCGTGAAAGATACAAGATTGAAATAAATTTTTCACTTTATTATTAGAATAAAGAAAATTAAATGTCTCAGATGAGTTTTCTGTAAGACAAGTTATTATTTTTTGCAGTACATGTATATTATAAGAAAATATTTAGGTCAAAATACAGGAATAAAAAAATGCTCATGCCCTTAGAACATATTAAACAGGTTTAGCTGAGCTGTGCTTGAATGGGGCATTTATATATTTTCGTTTCCTTAATTAATTATATTGTCATAATTTTTATTATTAATTTATACAACGCTTCCCAAAACACGAACGAATGCATTCACAGGGCGCGCGCACACACAGACACAGACATACATATATATATATATATATATATATATATATATATATATATATATATATATATATATATATATATATATATATATATATATATATATATATACACACACACACACCAATAATGATATGCAAAATGTACTATACGTCAGAATATAAGATTACAGATGTCTCGGACGTCGATTAGGTTTTTCAGTGTACCAACACAATATAGAAAAAATGTAAACAATAAATAGTCGTTGTTCAGAGGTTATTGCAAAAGCAATACCTACTAAGAATAATTTTAATTTAAAGGAAAGATAGAAATGAGGTTCATGATATCTCCAACATTGTTTATGATGGATATTTTTAAGTAAAAGGAACCTAAGGTTATAAAACAATTTTGCAATAAACCGAGCTCGATGCTCAACAGCAAATTGATACAAGGGACTGATGTGGAAATGTCGGCTCATGCATCGTTATTTCTATTTGTATAAATTACCATAAATGTACAAAATCTTACAAACAGGAGCACATAATATGTTAAAAGCGTTGAATGGGTTTTATTTTACCATCTATCAAAATACACTATTATTGCCTTTGAAACTATTCAAATACCCTCACCTTCAGTGCTTAGTAGTGCACTGGAACATATTCGTGTCTCTTATTCAACGAATAAATCTCTTGTAAATATTTTATTGCTTGTTTTTATCCGGTTCGTTGGTCATACTATGCTAACAGAAGCAGCAACTCCGCATTACTTATCTCGTGATTGTCATCTCTGGACTATCAGCATGCAAATGAACTAATTACCAGATGTGTACTGGGGCATCGTTGAGTAATTCTCTCTTCCCAAATGCAGTCTGAAACGGCATCGAGACACATTAATGATCCCGACGTTAATGACGCGACGATTTAAGAACATCGTTTCTGAAATGACTGAGTTCGTCGTTCTAGTTTTTTCAGTAGTCATCTCTAGTTTTTACATTTTTAAAGGTATTTTTCGCAGGATAAGAATATCTTTTGTTGTCTGTTAAAAGTTATTTAATACTGAAAATTATAGTTGCTTTTTTTGTAACCTAGGAAGACAAGGAATAAAAATCTAATGCCTGAGTGATAACAAAAGTTGTTTTTTTATGTTTCACATAAAAAAATATAAGGAATAAATGACTTTGAGGTGATGCATCTACAGTATAAATGAATGAAAAGGTGACAAACTTTAAGACAGGAGTTAAAAAATAATTGACAAAATTAACTTGTATGGTTATAACTTTGAGTTCATAGAAAAATTATCCTCAAAACAGAATATCATTGCTTCTCTAAATCTGTAACAGAGATAGAAAAAGAAGAAAAAGCATTAAGAATCATAATGCCTTTAACATTAAATTAAGTCTGCAGTGGAACATCAAGCACAATTTCATTTTTCAAGATTGATAACAATATGTTTCCTCTTCATAGACGATGGTAACCTGGCACTAGAAGCACCTCCTAGAATAGGCCTTGTGAATCGGAAATGAGTTAATATACTCCAGTAAATAACCGAAAATGAGATGACTTAAATGCAGATGGGTTAACGGTGTTAAAACGATGGTACTCCAAAGCCAGGTTGAAAGAGGCAATGACTGAGAGGGAGGGCAGAATGGACCTTCCAGTTGGCTGAGTTTTTTCTTTTTCGTTTTTAAGGCAGTGTCAGTTCTCAGTTTATTTGTTTTTGTATTTAATAGAACAAGAAGCCAAGCTTATACTTGGCATGATTGCAAGGTAAGAAAAACTAATTATTTCCACTTTGTGGTGGGATATTGGACGAATTGCTAAAGCTTTCAAAACTATAGATTTCACTTACTCCAGTAATTATTCATGGTAACAATTCCATCTCTCTTGCTTGTATAGGTAAACAGAATAATGTGCGACACCTTCTGTTGTTTGGTGATTCACGCATAATCAGTCATTGGAAGCTTCTATGTATTTTATATTGCCTTATGTTTGCAACTTTCTTCTGTTGATATGCCTGTTACTGGTACAACGTTAAATACATTATCATCTGGTTTATAACTATGCATAAAATACAAACTCTTAAATAACTGGACGGTATCTTTAACATCTTCATGATGGTAAAGTCTTTTCTCCAACGAAACTTCATTTCCTCTCCTGTCTCTTACTTCTCAGACGCCGTAGGTCGACCTCTCCCTTGTACGACTTTGAGAAGCCAACTTTCAACTCTAAGTGAAATAGATCTCCCACTTGCACTTCTCGAGAACTAGAAAATTAACTCTGCTATGTTTCTTTTCTAAGGCGCATCCAAAAATTACCTTTCTACTCATATTTCATGCTGCAACTTACAAAAGCTAACTCAACACTTTCATATTTTTCTGAAGAAAACCGATAGTTGATTATCTGAAAAGTTGGAATTATTTTTCTTTTGACTGGATTTTCAGCATAAGAAAAATCCGAAATACTTCTCCGTAGAATAGTTGACAATGTGTTTCACTAAAGAGCTTATATACTTTTTATTCTCAACAGAACGAAATTTTGTTGAAATTTTAGGCTTTTGATGTTGGCTCAGAACCAACGAAATGTTAATCTCCTCAAATCGTAATACGTCAGAGTTGTTTAACAATTTATTTGTCATTTACTCTCTCTCTCTCTCTCTCTCTCTCTCTCTCTCTCTCTCTCTCTCTCTCTCTCTCTCTCTCTCTCTCTCTCTCAAATGAAGTATGTTAGGCATTTCATCTACAAACATTATCCTAAAATTTACGAAGTTGTATCATGTTATCAGAGTGCGCCATTAGTCTAGCGAACGAAGGTAATTCGCTCGATTTCCTATCAAGAAAAAATGACTGAACTGCTAGTGGCCTTTATTGTAAAACACTGGCTTCGAAAAAAAATGCGAGAGGCTGCTTAAACTTTCACTCAGATGCTACTTACTCCCAGCTTTTTTTTTTCAGATAGAAATAAAATTAATATTAAGAATAAATTATACCTTTCCTAATATTTTTTTTACCTTTGGTTTTGTATAGGGACCGAAACTGACATGTGCTAACAAGTGTAGCTTTTAATTTTAAAGCAGTCCAGATCCAATGGCTGAGAGAGAGAGAGAGAGAGAGAGAGAGAGAGAGAGAGAGAGAGAGAGAGAGAGAGAGAGAGAGGTTGGGTTGAAGACTGCAAGGCGAAAGCGTCACATTGTCTTTGTTCCGAACTTTAGTCATTAATCATTCTTTCATCATTTTTGCACCATAAGAAGCAGTTTCCATTACTTGCTAAGGAGTGATTACTTTGCAAGAATTCGAACAATAATAGTGTTATCATCCTGTTACCTAATAGGTAATCAGGTTCCCTTAACTGTTTCCTTCAAAACAGTTTCCCAAAGCGAACTTTGCTGCTGCGACGTTTTCAGAGGATCACGGAACTCATTTAGTCTTTAAAAAAATTGCTCTTCAACGGATAGCCTTTGTCATCTCGGTATATTCAGAAAGGGGAGATTCTCTCTGGTTATGATTCGTTTTAGTAGTTCAGATGAGGCAAAGAGTGTATACGGAACAAATGCTTTCATTTTATTTTGATAGTTTTACAAAAACTAGTTCGATTTCGGCCCTCCTACTCCAACTTTCATTGAGTAGCGTTTCTTTACTGTCCTTTACTGTGTGCACGTATGGGTGTGTGTACGTGCCTACGTGAGTGTCTGTATAAACAAGGATGTACTATTAAGACATGCCCTCTGCTCAAAGACTCTGAAGATTACGAAATTGCTGTTGAAATCTTACAAAGCTGACCTGTATGTTTGTGTTTGTGTACTTATTTGAGTTTCTCTGTATACCAGGTAGCAATAATAAGGCATGACTTCTTCCCACAGTCTCCAAAGAGTACTGATTACTGTAGAAATCTCAAAAAGTTGGCCTTAAACGATTGTCTCACTTTGTCGACTCTGGTCGACCTACCTTCCTTCAAGCTCTTAATAGGATAAATTGTTTAAATATCACCCGTATACATTACTTTTAAACTAGTTTTATATCTTAAAATTATCTTCGACAATACTTTATGAATCATAAAAAAGGCAATTAGTGTAAAACAATTAATTACGATAGCACTTCCTTTTTTTCCTTTGTTAACTCACAAAGTTACTTCCTTTAGTAGCTTTCCAACTTCATAGGGCTTCATATTACGCTTTCAATTACATTATAACCCAAATAACCTACATTCAAGAGTTCAAAGGTCAAACCGTTTCCCTACTACTTTTTCCACTTATTCCAATTTTCTGGTTGATGACAGCGAAGAACAGGACATCATATGCAAATGTCGGGTCTTTCGGAAAAGTTTTTTTTTTTTTTTTTTTTTTTTGGCGGTTATCGAGAGATGCTTACGGTACCATTTAAGTTAATATCGTTCCATTTATGGATACACACACACACACAAACACACACACACACACACACACACACACACATATATATATATATATATATATATATATATATATATATATATATATATATATATATATATATATATATATATATATATATTTATATTATATTATATTATATTATATTATATTATATATATATATATATATATATATATATATATATATATATATATATATATATATATATATATATATATATAAAGACAAAATCCACGATGAAACGAGAAACTCTGGCGTGCTATGAGGCCTTTCGACTGGCGTCCTTTACTTGGCAGTCTGCTAAGTAAAGGCCGCCAGCCGAAAGGCCTCTCAGCACTCCAGTGTTTCTCTTTCATTCGTGGATTTTGTCTTTATTTATATATTCATCACGTTCCGTATTTCCATGATTTATATATATATATATATATATATATATATATATATATATATATATATATATATATATATATATATATATATATATGTATATATATATATATATGACTTTTATCACATCACCGTGATTCATACACAGTCAGTAAGATATAAACGTCCTATATTAATATCCAATTCGCTCTATTTATATATATATAATAATATATTTTCATATATGTTAACGAAGGGGATTTTTTTTTTTTAGTTGATAATAAGTTCGATCACGAAGTTATTATCAACTGAAAAAATCCTTAATGTAACATATATGAAAATATATTATTTCATATATGTTAAGAGCGATTTTTTTAGTTGATTAAAGGACGGTTGTAGTTACTGATAATGATATATATGTATATGTATGTATATATATATATTATATATATATATATATATATATATATATATATATATATATATATATATATATATATATATATACTGTACATATTGTGGTGGCTCTGGAGAGTTAAGATTGGGGCTGATTGACTTATGCCCCTTTCCAACCTACACTACAAGTAGGCAGCAACCATATTCAGAATTTATTCATTACCGAGAGGATTTCCACCGAGAGCCTATGAATAAATAATGAATGTCTAATTAAGTGTATCTCAATCAGTGATATTGATAAAGAGCTCTAAAGTAAAATGGCAAATGATAACATAAGGTAATTCCATATATAACCAGATCTTTGGTACAGACTCAGCATTCTATGTATACACAGTAACAAATAAAACTATATTTAGTAAAATTTAAACGGTGTGATGGTTTCGGTGTGAAAGATTGAGCATTCTTTCTTAACTTCCGGAAGATAGGTCAGTGGTCAAAGGTCACAAGGTGTTTTGTATACCTTTGAGTAACATGTGTTAGGAAGGATCTCATCCAAAACCCAAGTCTACCATTGGGAATCAGATTTGTGTTTTCGTCGTACACTTAATGGGTTTGTGTCATTCACCTAATTTTTTGCCTAATGACATCACAGGCTGCATGTCTGACCAAACGTAATTATACATGATTAATTGAGCTGTACAACAATTCCACCTGTGACTCTTCCGTCGGAAATTCTGCATCTGCTTTGAATTATGAATGCTATCCTAAAAACTTAATGTGCACCAAGGCTCTTCCTCTCTATCATATTTGTGACTGTACGAACCCAGGATTTTCTCTTTCTTGATAAGTCATTGTGTGAATAACGTTTCTCAAATCTAAAAATATTATGAAATATATTTCCTATTTCAATATCTGAAGTCAGCTTCAGGACTTTGATCTTATTATATATATCCCGGAATTTTGCTCTCTCATGTTTGTGTCTATATGAAATTACTTTTTCCTCTTCTTGATAAATCATTTTGTGAACAATGTTTCTGAAAACACAAAATATTATGAAATATATTTCTTTCTGATATCTGAAATCAGCTTAAAGTCTTTGATCTTATTGTAAATATTCTGTTGCGGTGAAAGTAATCTGGAAAAAGGATATCAGAAATATAATGAGATACCTGAAAATCGAAACATTTCCCAATAACTGTGTATTCCAACAGAAATTGTCTTTGCATTATGATAATTAAGCCAAGATTACAGTGACTACGATAAAATCATGCCTGCGGTATGAATTCAGAGTATATTTGCTTCTTAACTGTTTGATTAAAATTGTATGTACTGTAGCATTTTCAAAAGATATTTTTGAGAAAATTTACAACATATGTTTTTTATATAAGTCATACAAACCCCGTATCCATATTTTAACGTTTTTGATAAAGTTGTTAAGAAATAGAGACCTATAATCAGAAAGTGCTGAATGTCTCGTTACCTTTGTAATTCGTTCCAGTTTCATAAACATTAAGAATAAATTTCTTCAGAAGTCTTTTAGTAGCCTACCTGAATCATAAAATCATAAAAAATGTCTTCCAGGACCTTTTGTAAATATAAAGTTTTAATGATATGCGAAGAGAGACATGATTCGTACCCTAAGGATCCTTAGTAGTCAAAAGGTCATTTTATGAATGAGTTCCCTTCGATTGATGATCTCAACTCCCATTTCACTATGTAAACAACATGAGCGCCATGGGGAAGTTTGAAACATTCGTCACCCAATTTTCGCTTTATGACCTTTCCTATATTTTCTTCTTAGTAACCCTTTCCTCTCTCTCTCTCTCTCTCTCTCTCTCTCTCTCTCTCTCTCTCTCTCTCTCTCTCTCTCTCTATTTGCTTTTACTGCCACGCGTCGTTTCGAGGAATAAACTTCGTTAAAAAAAGGGGGGGGCGGCGTTTCTAGAGTTCTATTTAAATGATAAACAAAAAAATACTTAGCATGAGTGAGCACTACGTTATTTTATATCGAATTAAGTACATTTGATATTTTTGTTTTATTTTATACTGAAATCCATGCTAAGTTTCACAACTAAATACATCTTTGTAACATTAATCAATAGTTCGTTTTTCATCCCATATACTATATATATATATATATATATATATATATATATATATATATATATATATATATATATATATATATATATATATATATATATATACAGTATAATGTATAATATTTACACACACACATATATATATAGATAGATAGATAGATAGATAGATAGATAGATAGATAGATATACACTAATAAGGAAATGTGTAAAAATCTTTTTGCAAAAACAGAACCAAGTTATTCGGATTGAATGACACTGCAAATTCACATACTACATTGAGAATAATTTCTAGTATATATTTTCGCAAGGAGTATAACAAATGTAGTGACTCTGATTATCCAAGAGATAAAATTAACTTTTGAGGCTTAGCCTCAGTGTGCAAGTAAGTAATAACATCGTCTAGAGAGAGAGAGAGAGAGAGAGAGAGAGAGAGAGAGAGAGAGAGAGACAACCGAATACCAAGTTTTTTTGGTCTTAGTTCAGTTCAGATCGCCAAACACTGCCGCAGTTGACCAAAAAGACACTGTTAGATCCTTCCTTCTGTGACATTTTGAAAGAATGGACACAAAATCTCCTTCTTTTGTGCACTTGCAGGTTATCGTTTCCCATCACTGCGAGAAATAACACCTAGTTCATTCTTTCCTCTAAACTGGCAATCATTTCACCCTACCTGTCGCCTGTTTCAGAACGATTTGCCCAGGTGAAAGTTCTCTCAGTATTTCATTGTTGGAAGTTAGATGGCACACCTGTGATCCTTTATATAAGTCTACAATATAAAATAAATACTGATTGGGAAATGTATGTACGAGTATCTGTGTGGGTTTCTTATCCTGTTTTCTTGGTTTCACTTTTACTGTTATGGGTGCTGTGCTTACAATGAATAATTTTTGCCTCCAAGAAATAGCATCGAAAGGGAAGAGAGAGAGAGAGAGAGAGAGAGAGAGAGAGAGAGAGAGAGAGAGAGAGAGAGAGAGAGAGAGACCTTTCTCTCTGTGTTTAGATAGATAATGAAGACGGGATGAAATATTATCATAATATAAGGAGCAGTAAATAGTGTCATTTGTCATTTACTATGCGCTCACGAGCAGTAAGTTCAACAGGAGCCAGGTATTTTCGTTTCATTTACCCTCTCATTTCTGCCTTGAAATCTTCAGCTGAAACCCCTTATGGACAGGGTCAATAGACTATAAACCCAAGAGGGCTCCAAATGGATATCAACCTGTGATAGAAAAAAAAGTGAGGGAATGGAAAATAAAACCTATGCACTTGAATTCAGGAAACGTCAACGGAAAGTAGGAATGAATTTGCTCCCCGCTTAAACATTTGGTGGTATGAAGATTCCATAACTGCACAAGGCAAAGTGTTACACAATTTTAGTTGTAGCCACAATAAACTCCTAGCAAGCTCGTGCGCTCATTAATATTGTGAAGAAAAAATATAGCTACATCAGCTTTTGACATTAATTCCAGTTTCTCTCGTGTTTCTGGAAAGCAAACATAATTCATGCAAAGTTGGAGATATGACTTCCGTATACTCAGTAGCATAGGTAACTTGTTCTTTACATTCATGTTGATGTTGCAAACATTTCATGAGGAAATTTTGTCAGAGAGAATGAATAACAAACGCATGTTGTTAATGATGAAGGATTTCAACTATTTATTTAATATGATAGAAGATTTTAACGCTTCTTTTTTCATATTTCTTTTATGCACTTCAGCGAACATCACAGTTGCTTGAAAGTTCCTTTCAGTGCATCGCCATGACTTCCTGCCTTCATATCTTTTCTTTTCTTTTCCCTCGCTCTCTTTCTCATCTTGTCTGTCTTACTTCTATAAATTGGAACATTATTCATTTTTTAAAATTTATTATTCATAAAGATGAGAGGGTTCAAAAATTCCCTTTGTTTTCATAACAAATCAACGAGAATTACGAAACATGATTGATTTATTCAAGTTTGGAAAACGGACAGAGGTTCTGGTATGTAATAATCAGACGCGCTGGAAGGGTTGGACGTAAAAGCAAAGAGGGTGTGCATGAGATTCAAGATATATATACATACATACATACATACATACATACATACATACATACATACATACATACATACATACATACATACATACGCACACATATATGTATATATACAGTATGTATATCTATCTATCTAATATATATATATATATATATATATATATATATATATATATATATATATATATATATATATATATATATATATATATATATATATATATATATATATATATATATATATATCTATATATCGCTCTCAAAACAAAGGGGCGTATCTCAATTTTGGCAATTTTGAGATACTAGTACCATGAAAATCCTTGTGGTGAGATCTATCGATCCCTCTAATCGGCGTATCTCCACGAGCCTTAGTTCTGGAGGTAATAAACCTGTGAGTGTCAGCTTAACTCAAAGAATTATTACTACTCACAAGACATACAGGCGTTCTTCGAGTTACGCCAGTTTGTCATGATACAGGGTAGTCAATGTCATTAAGTCTGATAGGCGTATGCTATGTTACGCCTGTTTGTCTTCATTCTGGGGTTTAATGATATACTTTTAATTTAGTTAAGCCCGTGTTCCACTTTCTTTCTATAAATTATTAATGACAGAAAAATTTCTGTTGTCACCTCGGCAAACACTAGTATGGCGAAAGCATCGAAATCTTTCACGCTGATCTCTTTGGTAAGTTTTGCTCTTTTTTCGTATCTAATTTATAGATTTGGTAATCATCAGTTACCTTATATATGCCATGGAAGAAGTCAGTGATAAGGGAACGATTGATAAACATGTAATGCGTATACATGACACCGAAAATTAAGACGTATATATTGTTGAAAAACTGCCAAACACGTGGCAGGCACCTGAGATGTGCGTGCAAAAGGGTATGTGAAGTGCTTTTGCACGGGTATAAACGTGTGTGTATAATCTGTATGTCTGTGTCTATTTATGATTGTATGTGTGCGTTAGTAGTTACTGAAGATTAAAAATTTAATTCTGTTCAGATTGAATGGTAGAGCAACTTTTTAACATGGATGCTTTGGTGGAATGGGAAGATGGCACAAAAAATGTAGTCCATACAAGTGAACTTGAATGTATGGGAGGTAGAGAAACATTTAGGAAAGGACAGAAAGTGAAAACGCAATGGAATAATGATGACTATTTTGGTACCATTAAAGAAATCGAAACAGCATCAGTTACTAGTGAGGAGACTGATAGTGATGACAACTTCCCCCTTAGTCATATTACAAAAGGGAAGAAAAAAGAAAACTGCAAGGGACAGACAATGTAGAATGTGCTTGCTGTACTGATGACACCCAGTCTCCCATTAGCTTTTCAAAAGAGGATGCTGATACAGGAGTTCTGAACAGGGAAATACAGGAACAACAGGCTGAAAACCGTGATCTCAAAATTTCTCCCAGTGATGAAATCGGTGAGGATAGTGAATCCCCCGTCTACAACAGTGATAAGGATCCTCCTTATGTACCAGACTCTCACGTCAAAGACTGCGAAGTGTCAGATTGTCAAGGTGAAGTCTTTAGTTCTTGCCACATATGCCATCAGCTGTTGTGCTACAATCATTTTGTAAAAAATGGACCATGTGAAAATGATCATAAGATCATCCATCGAGTTAAACCAGTGAGGATCAAGAAGCAATTTGCCATCCCTAGGCAGCCTGAAGACTTTAAGGTGGAAGGACCAAAGAGAGAGGAAGGGGCACTTGCTCGTTTAGCAAAAAGAAGTTAAAATAAAAAAAAAGGCACATGAATGCAGAGTCAAAGGTGAAGCATATATCAGTCCCAAGACAGGAAAAACTACTTCTGCTAGGATTTATTTAAAACCTAGATGCAATGGAATTTGATGTACCAGAATGGGTAAAGAATGTTTTTCTTTTTCAGAAGAGCAAAGAGAGACTATAGTTAAGGCTTTCTATGGGACTGGCAGTCTTCAGCTGCAGAGAGAATACATTGTTTGATTTGTGCAACCAACAGAAGTGAAACAGAGAACAGTGAAAAATCACGCATCAAGGAGATCAATTTCTTTTTTGTACCACTTACCAAGGAATGATATTCAGCCTATTCCAGTTTGTAAAACCATGTTTCTGAATACCCTCAACATTTCAGAAAAAACATTGCGGACAGCTCTTAAGTAAAAGGCAGTCGGCAGGCACTGTTGAGAAGCAGAGAAGAGGAGGGAGGCCAAAAAAATTTCTAGAAGAAGATAAGCAAAGAAGAGAGGCAATTCTAGAGCGCATCAATAGATTTCCCAGAACAGAGTCTCATTATATTCGCCAAGATTCCAAGAGAGAGTATCTGCATCCTAATCTCAATAAACAGATAATGTATGAAATGTTCAAAGGAGAGTATGCCTCAAAAGGGGTTTTTGCATCTTATTCAACGTACTGTAACATCCTGAAAACACAAAATATTTCATTTCACAGACCCAAAAAAGACATGTGCAAGATATATGAAAATTACAGGAAAGGAGATGCAGAAAAAAAGAAAGCACTTGAGGAATTATTTCTGCAACACAAAAGAGAGAAAGAAGCTGTGCGACTAACGAAAGGCAAGGCAAAAACAGAAACTGATAACAGTATAGTAGTGGCAGCATTTGATCTTCAACAGGTTATTTATCTACCACAAACTAATGACAGTCAGCTGTTCTATAAAAGGAAGTTAGCAAACTATAATCTAATGGTGTATGAATTGAAAACTAGAGAGTGCCATTGCTTCACGTGGCATGAAGCCCTAGGTAAAAGAGGTTCTTCAGAAATTGGAACATGCCTGAAAATTTATTTAGACCATATAAACACTGCTGGGATAAAAGAGGTGATTTTGTTTGCAGATGGATGTCCTGGACACAACAAGAACTCAATCATTGCAAAAATGTTATTGCACTATATCAGCATATTGGAGGTTTCAGTCGAAAAGATCTCATTGCTTTATTTTGAGCCTTATCATGGCTAGAATGAGGGAGACTCAGCACATAGTGCAATCAAAACAGCATTAGACAACGCTGGAGATTTGTATATCCCCTCACAACTTGTCCCAGTTTTCAAACTGGCGAGAAGGAAGAAACCTTATATCGTACACACACCCCAGACTCATGACTTCCTAGATTTTAAGCTACTGTCAAAAGAACTTCGAATCCTCTCCGTTAGATCTGATGATCAAAGAGGGCCAGTGGACTGGACGAAAATGAAAGAGATAATGGTTAAGAAAACAGAGACCAACAGAATCTTCTTCAAAAGCAGCCACTTGCAAGAGGAGTAAATGTCCCTAACTCTGAGGCAACGACATGCACAGAGTGTAGCATTAGACTCTGGTATAACCAATGAGCTTCATAAGTTATATTCACAAGCGCCCAAAATTGCCAAAAACAAATATGAAGATTTACTGTCGTTATGTGAAGGTGCTTTTCCAGTGATTAGAGCATTGGAATATGTGAATTTTTTCAAATCTTTGCCACATTGAGATAAAGTGACGTTTGGAAGGGGTGATTTTTTTTCTTCATCTTCTCTAAAGTGAAGTCACATTTTTATAATTTAAGGAAGGTCAACAGATACTGTTCAGTATCTATATAACAGAAGGCTGTGAATCTGATTTATCAAAACCAGTCATAAGGGAATAGGCGAGTTTATTTTTTTATATTAAGTGACAATTCAAAAAATGTAATTTTGTATTACACAATATTATTTTTGTTATGGCACTAGATTCGAAAGATTCATTTTTTCAATGTTTCCTCCAAAGAGGACTTATGTGTTAGTTTGAAGCAAGGTAGGCCTAATCAGCCGACTTTTATTCTGCTGAGTATGAAAATACTAACAGGCTACATGAAGACGTGTTCTTTATCCACTAGTCTCAAAGGAATAAGGAACCTTAATTATTTTCAGCCACATTTTCAATATGCGGTTAGAAGCATGATTGTTTTTCTTTCAAATTACATAATAAACTTTTTCTGCCTAAAGTAGAATTAATATTATTGTTTTAAAATTTTACTGAATTATCCTAGTAACAGAATGACTAGTGGTTGTTACGGATTCATCAAAGATTTAAATTTGGTTCGGTTCTATTAATTTTCCTGGTCACACATTAATGGTGATAAGTTTTGTTTCAATAAACACTATTGAGTTAATTAGCATTTTTTTTCTTCCATTTTAGATTTGTTTATTATCTACCTTAACATGCAGCTTGGCACGATGTACTTATGACTTGATTCTAAGTTTAGCAAGCCCAATAGACAACATCAGCCGTAACTCCGTTACAACATGCAGGAAGTTTATAATTGACCAATTCTAAGGGATCGTTGATTACAAATACAAACAGGCGTATCAGTGGTGTAACCACACCATTTCCAAGTATGAAGAAAATTTAAGGCACAAGACAAACAGGTGTATCTGTGGCATAACTACAACCTTCCAGCGTAAACACATTTTTTGTCACAAGACAAACAGGCGTATCAACTTTAAGGCCACCCAAACACCCTAAAATTGTATTCAACTAAAATTTGAGTATATGTATGAAAGAATTCAATTTCTGATGTATCTGTCTATGTTAACAGCATCTAAATACCTTTATTATTAATCTGCTAGTAAATGAAAACATTTGAGCAAAAACTTTAAACTGCTCTCTGAAAAACATGAAATACTTAGATAAGCAACTTTGTTTTGAGAGCGATGATATATATATATATATATATATATATATATATATATATATATATATATATATATATATATATATATATATATATATATATATATATGTATATATATATATATATATATATATATATATATATATATATATATATATATATATGTATGTATATGTATATATATATATATATATATATATATATATATATATATATATATATATATATATATATATATATATATATATATATATATATATATATATATATATATATCTGAACTAATACATACAAGCATGTATCAGCAGTGCAAACATTCGAAAACATGAGATTTCTCCCAGTTCCAGTTCAAAGACCATATCATTTATCGTCGGCGAATTCTGGAGTGAGTTGACAGTAGTCTCTGAATAAGTATTCTTGAACCATGACTTTATTACGGGCGATGTCGTGCCAGAGGAGAGACAACACCGCTCGAGGGGACGTCACTATCGCTACTTTGTTGTGCTAAAATTATGAAGATTAAATTCTGCTTGAATATAGGTATATTGATTCACGTCGAATGGTCCAATTATTCCTTTTCTTCGTTTTGATGTTTCTCTGGGATCTGGTTCAGTGATTGCGGCTTTAAAAATGGGAACGCTGAGGTCAGATGTATATATTGTACTTTCACATAAATCATCGACCGTGGGAAGGATTTTGTTTTATGAAATTTGGCTGGCCAGCCAAACACTTTAAGCCACTAATTGCTTAAGACAGTGATTTACAGGAAGTTGGGGTGGTTGGATAGCAAGAGAAAGAGATCCAGAAAATAAAGATGAAGTACAAGGATCTGAAGTTGCAATTAGGAGAGAACCACACATTTGCACTAAGAAGCAATAGTTAGAGGTGTTGGAAAGCAACTATCATTGGACGGAACTCTGTCAAATACATGCTACTAAATCGGTACACGATTCCCTTCTTTTAGATGAGATTCAGTTTGGGTTTCATTACAAAGTTTCATGAACTGGTGAAATATCACATCAAGTTGTTGATGATGTTCATCGAATTAATTTGCGCATAATTCAGCAATACGATTTGTAACAAAAATGTGGAGATCTTTCACTTAAATATATAATGTTCATATGGCTTCTAATGTCTATAGGAAAAGACGAATGTAAGATCAATAACCTTATTTCTCTGATTATAAAGAGAGAGAGAGAGAGAGCGACTCAGGGGCCCCACTGTTAAGCAAAGTTTATTACGTCAGTACTGCCAGAATACGAGATCATTGATTTTCGCCGAATGGCAGAATTATTCTGTCGTCTGCAATTGTTCCTATGGTCTTCAGATTAGAGCAATGTTAAAACTTGTATTTATTATCGAAAGTAATTTAAACTAAAGTAAGTGATGGATTATCAGATTTCTTGAGTGTTTTATAACTGATTGCTCTGTGTTGTCGAACATTTTGTTATGGTCTGAATGAAGTAAAATTTACAGAATATATACTGCTAGATCTAATATCAGTGACTTGAGTAATATATAAGCTAGAACAATAAGGTGTGAATCGATTAGCTATTATAATATTTTTGGAATTTAAAATTGTATCACTTTTCAAGACAGCTTTTTCCCTTGTTCACTTTCTGTTACAGAAGAGGTAGGAAGTACAGAGAGATTGTCAGGTGCTCCCATCGTAACTAATTCTGTTTTAGCTCTCACCACTGATAACTGTTGAAGGTGATTTAATATTTCAGGGCATACAACTTCAAGAACTTGTATATATTTAACACCAAAGTTGGAAATGCTTGATTTTCCGAATACAAGGCTCATGGCTTATGGAAGAACGCCCAGTACAAGAGTACTATAATATACGTCTTTCTTTTTGTCTGTATTATTGGTTTACAAAATAAATATAGCGAACAGATGCACGGATTCTGATGAAATCTGATGGAAATATTCATTAGGCTATTCCCTGAGGTTGATGGACTACTGGAGAATATCGATGAAAACTCTGCGTGGCTTTCGAGTAAGAAAATCATCTTAGTGTTATCAGTAAGTTTATTGGAGACGGACCAAGAAAATGTTTTCTTCGAATTTGATCACAACCTGTTAACAAACCTTCAAGCAGGTGAAAAGACAATGTAAATATAGAGAGCTAATGCGGTATAATAAAAAAAAATAAGTGATATAATAAAAAGGAAAGAGAATCATGTTTAAGATGATCGGAGCTGATCCCCGAAGAAACAAATTCTGCGTATGTTGGTGCACAGAAGTGACTCAACTCAAAGAGGTTAGACGGAGCGGAATATGAAGTACCATTCATTTTACATCCCGAGGATCCTAAGGTCAAGTCTTTAAAAGGGGTTTGTGGAAGGCTTCCTACCTGAGGTCTTCGTCTGCGGAGGATTAACTTCAAGGGGAGCCATCCTTTCCTCAAAATACAGGAGATATTTTTTATTTAATTTTATCTCGCCAAGCCCTCTCTCACTCTCTCTCTCATTATTTACAGTCATGTACCTAATAAACTTTCCTTCTCGTACAACACTATCCACTTTGTCAAAGAAATAGTGGTGGGTAAATACGTTTGGTAAACAAATACTAAGTATATGATTATTTTAGAGGGTAAAACCACGTAAATAAAGAACCTTTTTTTCCCATCTGGAAAACTTTACTTTCACGACTTACGAATTGTTGTTTGATTGCAGGGAAAGATTTGACTTAACAATAGCAGTTTATGCTTCCTATTATTCAGCCTTAAAAACTTTACGATGCATTCCACAGTAACTCGGAAATGCGATATTGTTTGCATCTTTTTTTTTTTATTGATTAAAATGATTAAGATCAATTTTGTTTTCTACCTACTTTGCGATCAGAAGTAATGTTCTCAATTCTGCTTGGGCATTATCAAAATTGCGGTTTCATTTTTGTGTTCCCAATTAAGTACTTCAAAAATGGTATCGAAAGTTATGTACTTTGTAAAATCATTAACGATTCAAAAACAAAAGAATGTTTAAATTTTTTTTACAACGCTTGCTATGCACCCTTTTTTTATTTTAATCGCACGAGGCCTGACAGTTGCAAATTAGATGAGGATAATAACATTATTAGATTGCTATTATCGCCCATGACATTCAAAAAGCTATAAGAGCCTTTGCAGCCGTTTTATGCAAAAGTGCAACTCATTCGTATACAACTAATTCTCTCTCTCTCTCTCTCTCTCTCTCTCTCTCTCTCTCTCTCTCTCTCTCTCTGGTTAATTCAGTGTGTGTGTGCGTGTGTGTAGACTTTTATCCGTAAAAATTTTAGCTTACTGGGGTCTATCTATCTATCTGTATACAGTATATATAAATTAAATAGATAGATATAAATAGATAGATTAGATAAAACACAGTAAGCTAAAATCTTTACGGATAAAAACTACATGCACTGAATTAACCAAAGAGAGAGAGAGAGTCATACCTGGCTATTTCGATTTCCATGAATTTTCAGTGAGCCGAATGTATTATCCTTTCGTCCGTTTCCCCAAGAATGCAAAAGCTATTTCCAATTTTCCACAATCCAGCTTCAACGGTCTCACAGGCCAGAAATATTCCCATTTTGCTGTTAGTCACGAGAGGCTGGCTACCCGGAGTCCTCCAGGTAATTCCGACCTTAAATATACATATATTCTTTCACTCGCAGACACTCGGAATGTGAAAGCACTCTAAAATTGTTGTATGAAATTGATTCGTATTTAAGGTGAATATTCAGGCGAAAGGGAAAATGACCCTGAACTGAATATATATTTTCTGAAGTTGTTGACCGTCACGAAAGGATAACAACTAACCCGAAGAGGATGTCCTTTAGGAAACACCTACTCGAAACAAGGTGACATCTCACTCTCAGACTTTAAAAGAGGTGATGTTGGAATCGTTTTTATTGACTTTATGCACGGTTAAAGTAAAGGACTCAGGTAAACAGAATCACACAGGGATGAAAGCGAGTAAGGACACAAACATCCTTCTACATCTTCTCTCTTCTACCCTTTCTTTTCGATGAAGGGACTTCTTCCAATTTATTTGATTAATTTCTTTTTATGTCGAATGATATTTTCGCATTTATTAATCTACTGTGCTTAGTCCGAGGATCTTGTCCACTTCACTTAGCAGGTCCTCTTGTTAGGAAAGCATGTAACACTTTCCTTGTCTCTATGTAGTATTGAAGCAGCAAGGCAATTGATCTTTATTTATGCATACATACACACACACATACACACACACACACACACACACATACATATATATATATATATATATATATATATATATATATATATATGTGTGTGTATATATATATATATATATATATATATATATATATATATATATATATATATATATATATATATATATATATATATATATATATATATATATTTTTTTTATCACATCACCGTATTCATATATAGTACAATCAGTAAGTTACAAACGTCCTTTAATATCAATTCCCCTCTACCTCGGAAATAATATATTTTTCATATTTGTTACAGAAGGAATTTTTAGTTGTTTAAGTTCGTCGTCCCGTGGGCTCGAACCAGCGAAGGACAAGAACTCAGGACTAGATGGACGCATTTAACCGACGCTGCCGCGTGGGTTAAATGCGTCCACTGTAGTCCTGAGTTCTTGTCCTCGCTGGTTCGAGCCCACGGGACGACGAACTTATTATCAATTAAAAATTCCTTTCGTTAACATATGAAAATATATTATTTCGGAGGTAAGCGAATTGATATTAAAGGGCGTTTGTAGCTTATTGATTATATATATATATATATATATATATATATATATATATATATATATATATATATATATATATATATATATATATATATATAATTCTAGAGATATGAATGTTTCATCATGCGATTTTATTTACAGGACCTGGGTAATTATATTCAAAGTACAATTTTTTCTGTTTGAAGTTACATTTTGTCTCATGGTGTCAGGTTTCATTGCTGCTCTGTTCTTCATGACATTTCTCCTAAAAGGAGTATATATATATATATATATATATATATATATATATATATATATATATATATATATATATATATATATATATATATATATATATATATATATATATATATATATATATATATATATATATATATATATATATATATATATCAGGTTTAACGTAGTTTTTTTCTTGATATTTTGCTCTTAAGGAAATTGCTTTCATTTTATATTAATAAAGTTTAAATTAAGTTACTAGTTTCCTTAAATTAAGTTTAGTTTTAAGGTTAAATTTAAGTTTTTTGTGAAGGGTTTGTTTTAGCCTTCAGCTGTTTTTGGAAGTGCTGTTTCTCCTCCTCCCCACCAGGTGTTTAAGTGATAGTGCTATTTTTGACGCTCTTTATATTTTTATTTTTGGGCGTGTGACGTGGACCCAAAGTGTCGTCAGAGGAGGGGTGTATCTTGGGAGTTCGGGTTAGTAGAGCGACCTACATTATTGCTGCAGACTTTTTGGTTGGAGACGTTGTGACCGTATTCTTGAGTGTCAAAACTTGCACTCCTTCGGCTTCTGTTTGGATTTCTCCAAGGACCAACATAGCCTTGGTATATCAGAGGTGTCCTCTGATTAGTGGATCTTCGTTATTTTGTTCCGCTTCCTGACATGGCTCAGGGAGTCTCCTGGATCTACACATTTGTCTCCAGCAGCTGCACTGTGGGTTTCGCAAACCCGTGAGGTGGCCAGTAGGGTGGATATCACCAGGTAATGTGCTGTTTATTGTTTGTCCTGGATATTTTGTGGACAATTGTTACAACACTAGTGCGTGTGTTCATGA